>NC_048583.1:60363753-60418753 GCF_013265735.2 Oncorhynchus mykiss | reverse complement strand
AACACTGCTGGAGTTTGTGCCAGAGGTGAGTCAGACAGGAACTCCAAGTAACATTCTGATTGGAGGGTTGGGACTGAAGGGTTGACCTATGGGGTCCCATGTGTTAAACTGACATTCTGATTGGAGGATAAATAATAAATACGTGTGTGTGTGTGTGTGTGTGTGTGTGTGTGTGTGTGTGTGTGTGTGTGTGTGTGTGTGTGTGTGTGTGTGTGTGTGTGTGTGTGTGTGTGTGTGTGTGTGTGTGTGTGTGTGTGTGTGTGTGTGTGTGTGTGTGTGTGTGTGTGTGTGTGTGCGTGTGTGCGTGTGTGTGTGTAGGTGGTCTGTTCGTAGGACTACCAGACGAGATACCCAGGAGTTCTATCCTCAGTGAGACTGCTCTGCAGTTCTACATCACTCAGTTCAAAGACAAGGGATTCAGGTATACACACACACACTGGCAACGAAGAGAGAGGGTGGAGGATGGAATAAGGAAATAGAGGGGATGAGGGGAGGGAAGGGGAGTAGGAGGATGAGGAAGGGGGGGAGGAGGTGGGAGAGGTGGAGGAGGAGGGGAGGTGGAAGAGGAGGTAGAGGAAGAGGGAGAGGTGGAGGAGAGGTGGAGGTAGAGGAGGAGGTGGAAGAGGAGGAGGAGAGGTAGAGGAGGTGGAAGAGGAGGAGGAGAGGTGGAAGAGGAGAGTTGGAAGAGGAGGAGGAGAGGTGGAAGAGGAGGAGGAGGAGAGTTGGAAGAGGAGGAGGAGGAGAAATGAGTGACAGTGTTGTGTGTTTTTCCAGAGGGCCGCTGAACTGGTACCGTAATGTTGTGAGCAACTGGAAATGGCTTTGCTCCCGACCCAGAGCTAAGGTAGGGGTGCGTGTGTTACGTTGACACAGTTATACAGTATGTTGATAACTTACACTTTTCCTGTGTGTGTGTCTGTCTGTAGCTCTTGATGCCAGCTCTCATGGTGACCGCGGGTAAAGATCCTGTTCTGCTGCCTGTCTTCTCCAGGGGAATGGAAAACATGGTGATAACACACACACACACAGACTGACACACACACAGACTGACACACACAGAAACACACAGACAGACTGAGGAGATCATAGGTTAGGAGATTATAGGTTAGGAGATTATAGGTTAGGAGATTATAGGTTAGGAGATTATAGGTTAGGAGATTATAGGTTAGGAGATCATAGGTTAGGAGATTATAGGTTAGGAGATCATAGGTTAGGAGATCATAGGTTAGGAGATTATAGGTTAGGAGATCATAGGTTAGGATATTATAGGTTAGGAGATTATAGGTTAGGATATTATAGGTTAGGAGATCATAGGTTAGGAGATCATAGGTTAGGAGATCATAGGTTAGGAGATTATAGGTTAGGAGATTATAGGTTAGGAGATTATAGGTTAGGAGATTATAGGTTAGGAGATTATAGGTTAGGAGATCATAGGTTAGGAGATTATAGGTTAGGAGATTATAGGTTAGGAGATCATAGGTTAGGAGATTATAGGTTAGGAGATTATAGGTTAGGAGATTATAGGTTAGGAGATCATAGGTTAGGAGATCATAGGTTAGGAGATCATAGGTTAGGAGATCATAGGTTAGGAGATTATAGGTTAGGAGATTATAGGTTAGGAGATTATAGGTTAGGAGATCATAGGTTAGAAGATCATAGGTTAGGAGATCATAGGTTAGGAGATTATAGGTTAGGAGATTATAGTTTAGGAGATCATAGGTTAGGAGATCATAGGTTAGGAGATCATAGGTTAGGAGATCATAGGTTAGGAGATCATATGTTAGGAGATCATAGGTTAGGAGATTATAGGTTAGGAGATCATAGGTTAGGAGATTATAGGTTAGGAGATTATAGGTTAGGAGATTATAGGTTAGGAGATTATAGGTTAGGAGATCATAGGTTAGGAGATTATAGGTTAGGAGATTATAGGTTAGGAGATCATAGGTTAGGAGATCATAGGTTAGGAGATTATAGGTTAGGAGATTATAGGTTAGGAGATCATAGGTTAGGAGATCATAGGTTAGGAGATTATAGGTTAGGAGATCATAGGTTAGGATATCATAGGTTAGGATATCATATGTTAGGAGATTATATTTTAGGAGATCATAGGTTAGGAGATCATAGGTTAGGAGATTATATTTTAGGAGATCATAGGTTAGGAGATCATAGGTTAGGAGATCATAGGTTAGGAGATTATAGGTTAGGAGATCATAGGTTAGGAGATCATAGGTTAGGATATCATATGTTAGGAGAGCATCGCTGAATGGTTTTGCACCTGTTGTATCCTGTGAAGGCGAGAAATAAACTTTGATTTGACGCACGTATACTCACTCACGTACAGACAGACAGACAGACAGACAGACAGACAGACACGCAGCACACACACATACACATAAACACACACACACATTGTAAGCAGACACGTTTGTGTGTGTGTTATATACGTCAATGTGTCAGGTCTGTGTGTTTCAGATCCCCAACCTCACCAGAGGACACATTGAGGAGTGTGGACACTGGACCCAGATGGAAAGGTGGGACACAATTTGTTTGCGTGTGTGTTTTGTCCTTGCCCCTGCGTGTGTGTTTTGTCCTTGCCCCTGTGTGTGTGTTTTGTCCTTGCCCCTGCGTCTGTGTTTTGTCCTTGCCCCTTTGTGTGTGTTTGTCCTTGCCCCTTGCGTGTGTGTTTGTCCTTGCCCCTTGCGTGTGTGTGAGAGTTCATAGTGTCAACCTTTTAACCATCTGTCTTTGTTGACCTCAGTAACCCCCCCTCCACACACACAAACACTAGTGCTGAACGATTAATAAACAACTAATTGATCGATGTCGGTTCAATTACTTGAGTTCTATTTTCAGAGCCTTCAGAAAGTATTCATACCCCTTGACTTATTCGGCATTTTGTTGTGTTACAGCCTGAATTCAAAATGGATACAATACTTTTTCTCACCCATCTACACACGATACACCATATATATGACAAAGTAATGTTTTTTAGAAATGTTTGCAAATGTATTTATTTATGGAATTCAGAAATATCTCATTTACATAAGTATTCACACCCCTGAGTCAATACTTTGTAGAAGCACCTTTGGTGGCGTTTACAGCTTTACAGTCTTGGGTATGTCTGCATCAGCTTTGAGTCGTCTTGGGTATGTCTATCAGCTTGGAGTTGTCTTGGGTATGTCTGTGTCAGCTTGGAGTTGTCTTGGGTATGTCTATCAGCTTTGAGTCGTCTTGGGTATGTCTGTGTCAGCTTGGAGTTGTCTTGGGTATGTCTATCAGCTTGGAGTTGTCTTGGGTATGTCTGTGTCAGCTTGGAGTTGTCTTGGGTATGTCTATCAGCTTGGAGTTGTCTTGGGTATGTCTGTGTCAGCTTGGAGTTGTCTTGGGTATGTCTATCAGCTTGGAGTTGTCTTGGGTATGTCTGTGTCAGCTTTACAGTCTTGGGTATGTCTGGATCAGCTTGGAGTCATCTTGGGTATGTCTGGATCAGCTTGGAGTCGTCTTGGGTATGTCTGCATCAGCTTGGAGTTGTCTTGGGTATGTCTGGATCAGCTTGGAGTTGTCTTGGGTATGTCTGGATCAGCTTGGAGTTGTCTTGGGTATGTCTGGATCAGCTTGGAGTCATCTTGGGTATGTCTGGATCAGCTTGGAGTTGTCTTGGGTATGTCTGGATCAGCTTGGAGTTGTCTTGGGTATGTCTGGATCAGCTTGGAGTTGTCTTGGGTATGTCTGGATCAGCTTGGAGTTGTCTTGGGTATGTCTGCATCAGCTTGGAGTTGTCTTGGGTATGTCTGGATCAGCTTGGAGTTGTCTTGGGTATGTCTGGATCAGCTTGGAGTTGTCTTGGGTATGTCTGGATCAGCTTGGAGTTGTCTTGGGTATGTCTGGATCAGCTTGGAGTTGTCTTGGGTATGTCTATCAGCTTTGAGTCGTCTTGGGTATGTCTGGATCAGCTTTGAGTCATCTTGGGTATGTCTGTCAGCTTGGAGTTGTCTTGGGTATGTCTGGATCAGCTTGGAGTTGTCTTGGGTATGTCTATCAGCTTTGAGTCGTCTTGGGTATGTCTGGATCAGCTTTGAGTCATCTTGGGTATGTCTATCAGCTTTGAGTCGTCTTGGGTATGTCTGGATCAGTTTTTAGTCGTCTTGGGTATGTCTGTATCAGCTTTGAGTCATCTTGGGTATGTCTATCAGCTTTGAGTCGTCTTGGGTATGTCTGCATCAGCTTTGAGTCGTCTTGGGTATGTCTGGATCAGTTTTTAGTCGTCTTGGGTATGTCTGTATCAGCTTTGAGTCATCTTGGGTATGTCTATCAGCTTTGAGTCGTCTTGGGTATGTCTGTATCAGCTTTGAGTCATCTTGGGTATGTCTATCAGCTTTGAGTCGTCTTGGGTATGTCTGGATCAGTTTTTAGTCGTCTTGGGTATGTCTGTATCAGCTTTGAGTCATCTTGGGTATGTCTATCAGCTTTGAGTCGTCTTGGGTATGTCTGTATCAGCTTTGAGTCATCTTGGGTATGTCTATCAGCTTTGAGTCGTCTTGGGTATGTCTGGATCAGTTTTTAGTCGTCTTGGGTATGTCTGTATCAGCTTTGAGTCATCTTGGGTATGTCTATCAGCTTTGAGTCGTCTTGGGTATGTCTGGATCAGTTTTGAGTCGTCTTAGGTATGTCTATCAGCTTTGAGTCGTCTTGGGTATGTCTGTATCAGTTTTGAGTCGTCTTGGGTATGTCTGTATCAGTTTTCAGTCGTCATCTTGGGTGTGTCTGTGTCAGCTTTGAGTCGTCTTGGGTATGTCTGGATCAGCTTTGAGTCGTCTTGGGTATGTCTGGATCAGCTTTGAGTCGTCTTGGGTATGTCTGGATCAGCTTTGAGTCGTCTTGGGTATTAACAGTCTGTATTAGCTTTGAACATCTGGATTTGGAGATTTTCTACCATTTTTCCTTGCAGAATTTTTCAAGCTCTGTTGAGTTAGATGGGGAGCGGCATTGACCAGCAATCTTCAAGTTTTTCCACAGATTTTCAATGGGATTCTATTCTTCACTCAAGGACTTTCCCAATCTTCTTCTGAAGCCTTCCAGCATTGCTTTGGCTGTATGCTTGGAGTCATTGTCCTGTTGAAATGTACATTTTCATCAAGGATTTGCCCGTATTTGTCTCCATTCATTGCTCCCTCTATCCTTGCCAGTCTCCCAGTCCCTGCCACTGAAAATAATCCCCATAGCATGATGCTGCCACCACCTTGCTTCACAGTAGTGATGGTGTTCGATGGGTGATGAGCTGTGCCTTGTTTTCTCCAGACATACAGTAGGTCTTTGCATTCAGGCCAAAGAGTAACATTTTTGTCTCATCAGACCACATTATCCTTCGCCTTATGCTCTCAGTCTTTCAGAGTCTTGCCTTTTTACAAACTCCAGGCGGAGTTCATGTGCCTTTTTACAAACTCCAGGCAGAGTTCATGTGCCTTTTTACAAACTCCAGGCGGAGTTCATGTGCCTTTTTCTCAGCCGTGGCTTCCGTCTGGCCACTCTCCCATAAACCCCAGATTGGTAAAGTGGTGTAGAGACTGTTGTCCTTCTGGCAGGTTCTCCCATCTCAGCCAAGGAACTCTGTAGTTCTGTCAGAGTGGTTGGTGGGTTCTTGGTCACCTCTCTGACCAAGGTTCATCTTGCCCGGTTGATCAGTTTGGTCAGACGGCCAGCTCTAGGGAGTCTGGGTAGTTACATATTTTTTCACTTTCTCAATGATGGAGACCACTGTGCTCTTGGAAACTTTCAACACTCTAGAAATTGTTTTCTACCCTTCCTTGGTCCTATCCATGTACAGTACCAGTCAAACGTTTGGACACACCTACTAATGCCAGAGTTTTTCCACATTGTTGAATAATAGTCAAGACATCAAAACTATGAAATAACACATGGACTTATGTTGTACCCCAAAAAAGTTATATTTGAGATTCTTCAAAGTAGCCATGTCTTAAAGTAATGATGGACTGTCATTTCTCTTTGCTTGCCATAATATGACCATAAAATAGGGCTATCTTCTGTATACCACTCCTACCTTGTCACAACACAACTGATTGGCTCAAATGCATTAAGAAAGAAAGAAATTCCACAAATTAACTTTTTAACAAGTGTGGTGGAGTTAATGTAATCAAAAGGAGAGACTTTAGATTTCTTCAAAACAATCAAACTGTATTATTTAATTACTGCAGTAATGGAGCTGGTCGGTCATCACCCCTGGAGGTGATCACTGAGAACTCAACCAGCTGGTCGGTCATCACCCCTAGAGGTGATCACTGAGAATTCAACCAGCTGGTCGGTAATCACCCCTGGAGGTGATCACTGAGAACTCAACCAGCTGGTCGGTAATCAACCCTGGAGGTGATCACTGAGAACTCAACCAGCTGGTCAGTAATCACCCCTAGAGGTGATCACTGAGAACTCAACCAGCTGGTCGGTCATCACCCCTGGAGGTGATCACTGAGAACTCAACCAGCTGGTCGGTCATCACCCCTGGAGGTGATCACTGAGAACTCAACCAGCTGGTCGGTAATCAACCCTGGAGGTGATCACTGAGAACTCAACCAGCTGGTCGGTCATCACCCCTGGAGGTGATCACTGAGAACTCAACCAGCTGGTCGGTCATCACCCCTGGAGGTGATCACTGAGAACTCAACCAGCTGGTCGGTAATCACCCCTGGAGGTGATCACTGAGAACTCAACCAGCTGGTCAGTCATCACCCCTAGAGGTGATCACTGAGAACTCAACCAGCTGGTCGGTCATCACCCCTGGAGGTGATCACTGAGAACTCAACCAGCTGGTCGGTCATCACCCCTAGAGGTGATCACTGAGAACTCAACCAGCTGGTCAGTAATCACCCCTGGAGGTGATCACTGAGAACTCAACCAGCTGGTCAGTAATCACCCCTGGAGGTGATCACTGAGAACTCAACCAGCTGGTCAGTCATCACCCCTAGAGGTGATCACTGAGAACTCAACCAGCTGGTCGGTCATCACCCCTGGAGGTGATCACTGAGAACTCAACCAGCTGGTCAGTAATCACCCCTGGAGGTGATCACTGAGAACTCAACCAGCTGGTCAGTAATCAACCCTGGAGGTGATCACTGAGAACTCAACCAGCTGGTCGGTAATCACCCCTGGAGGTGATCACTGAGAACTCAACCAGCTGGTTTGGGCCACAGCGTTTTATATCAAAATCCATCCTCCTTCAGTTTACATAACACACAAGGCTCCATACTGGAGCCATGTCTCCCTGGTACCGTATAGAACAGAAACATTAACTCATGCTCTGGAAAGCGGAGATGAAATGTGGAATCCCCAAAGACCTCGTAAATCTCCTGTCAGAGGCCCACTTTCAGTTCACACAGACACAATAGAGAGTTATAATATATAATATTCTGTTGCATAACACAACCATTTGATGCAATGATAGTATTATAACGCAGGCTTGTAATTTCCACCATACAAAGCACACCTGTTAATTGAAATGCAATCCAGGTGACTGCCTCATGAAGCTGGTTGAGAGAATGCCAAGAGTGTGCAAAGCTGTCAAGGCAGAGGGTGGCTACTTTTGGTTACTTCATGATTTCATGTGTTATTTTATTGTTTTGATGTCTTCACTATTATTCTACAATGTAGAAAATAGTACAAATAAAGAAAAACCCTTGAATGAGCAGGTGTGTCCAAACTTTTGACTAGTACTGTATGTAAATGTGATATTTCTGTATTTCATTATCAGTAAATCTGAAGGATTTTCTAAAAACATGTCATCACTTTGTGATTATGAGCTACTGTCTGATGGGTGATACATTTTTTTTACTCTCCATTGAATCCACTTTGAATTCAGATGGTAACTTTACAACTAAAGCTGTGGGGCTAAAGCTCTTTAAAGATTTGTTTGTTGTAGTGAAAGAAGTGTACAAAACAATGTGTTTGAGGTATGTAACAGACCAGGACCAGAGCTACAGTCGTCAGGCTGTAACTCAACGAATTGTGGAATAAGTCGAGGGGTGTTTTCTCACGGTACTGTATGCGTTGTCTACTTTGAAGAACTAGTCAAAATGATTTTGTCAGACGGCTAGCTACTAGCATAGCTCAATATGATTACTCGTAGACTCGCTGACATTAGATGGGTCGCTGGCTGCTACTGCCTGAGAAGATATGAGATGACTTTATTCAAGAATTTTAAAAATGATTAAGTAATCAAATAAAAACCAAAGTTATGTAATAATATATACAAATATATACCGGGGCCTATCATTGTGTTTACTTGATAACTACCTACACAAATAGCTAGCTAGAACACAGTGTTAATAAGATAAATTCATTAAAAAGATTAAAAGCAATACAAAATAAGTTATCCAGTAGGCATTAAAGTATGTAATGTGAATAAATTCTGTTTAATAAGTGATAAGCAGTAATGGTCATTCACTAACATCATGTGTTGTTAAAGCAACCCAGTGTCAGGATGAAGGCAGGTGATGACTGAGGGAAGCTCTAAAATTAAAAAAAACAATATCTCAAATACTGTAAAATCATTAAATTATTTCATAATGCATTAATTCATGTTTTTAATTTTAAATCTGTGATTATTTTTTTATAACCGAAACTGAACCGACCTCAAAAAGCACTAATCGCTCAGCACTAAATAGAAAACACACACACAGTCTTGTGCAACTAACCTTGTGGAGACACACAATTCAGTCCCATTCAAAATCCTGTTTTCCCTAAACATGAACCCTAACCCGTACCCTTACTCTAAGCCTAGACCTAACCTGAAAACCTGGCCTCATTGTTTTAGTTCCAAAATATATTTAACCTTTATTTAACTAGGCAAGTCAGCTAAGAACGAATTCTTATTTACAGTATTGGCCGACACTGGCCAAACCCAATGGGACTCCCAATCACGGCCGGTTGTGATACAGCTTGGAATCAAACCGGGGTGTCTGTAGTGACGCCTCGAGCACTGAGATGCAGTGCCGTGAATCGCTGCTCCACTCGGAAGCCTTAACCCTAAACCTAATTCTAAACCTGACACTAATTCTAACCTTAACCCTAAACCTGACACTAATTCTAACCTTAACCCTAAACCTGACACTAATTCTAACCTTAACCCTAAACCTGACACTAATTCTAACCTTAACCCTAAACCTAATTCTAAACCTAATCCTAAACCTGACACTAATTCTAACCTTAAACTTAATTCTAAACCTAATTCTAAACCTGACACTAATTCTAACCTTAACCCTAAACCTAATTCTAACTTTAACCCTAAACCTAATTCTAACCCTGACACTAATTTTAAACTTAACCCTAAACCGCCTAGAAATAGCATTTGACTTTGCGGTTAAGAGCGTTGGGCCAGTAACCTAAAGTTTGCTGGTTTGAATCTCAGAGCCGTCAACGTGGAAGGCAGTAAACACCCCAAAAACAACCATGTGTCGGTTAAGGCAGCCCCCTGCCCCTCCCTGATTGAGGAGTTGGGTTAAATGCAGAAGACACATTTCAGTTGAAGGCATTCAGTTGTACAACTGACTAGATATCCCCCTTTACAACTGACTAGGAATCCCCCTTTACAACTGACTAGGTATCCCCCTTTACAACTAACTAGGTATCCCCCTTTACAACTGACTAGGTATCCCCTTTCCCTTCCTGAAAGGTCGCTGGTTTGAATCCCCGATTAGATGAAAATTATGTTGATGTGCCCTTGAGCAAGGCAGTTAACCTTAATTGCTTGTGTAAGTCATGTCAAGGTTCATTTTTTTTATCAGATTTTAATGACTGTTGCTGTGTCAGCCTACACAATTGTTTTATTTTTTTAAGTAACTAGTCAGTTAAGAACAAATTCTTATTTTCAATGACAGCCTAGAAACAGTGGGTTAACTGCCTGTTCAGGGGCAGAACGACAGATTTGTACCTTGTCAGCTCGGGGATTCGAACTTGCAACCTTTCGGTTACTAGTCCAATGCTCTAACCACTAGGCTACCCTGCCTTATTCTGCTTCCATCTATATCCACATTTCTAGTATAGGATTTACATACATAGAAATAGAATGAATAGAATGGGGGTCCCCCACTGAAGTCAATGATTCGTCCATTTCATTTATTCTATTTCTTTGCATTTGATCCTACCTGGAATTCAGATAGATAACTTTTTTTTTTTAAACTGGCCACAGAATGTCAAGTATACTCACATCTGACTCCTGATTTAAAGCTCTGCTGAGGATGACGGGGTCAGATCGGGGGTTAAAAAGTTAAGGGGTCACAACTGCTGCTCTGCATGTCAACGCTGTGTCTAAATCAGTTGGTCCTTTTTGTGGTATAAACTGTTGTGTATTAGCAAAAATATTTGTGTATATTGGCAGATAGATTAGGCATACCTTGGGTGTTTATATTGTGTGTGTGTGTGTGTGTGTGTGTGTGTGTGTGTGTGTGTGTGTGTGTGTGTGTGTGTGTGTGTGTGTGTGTGTGTGTGTGTGTGTGTGTGTGTGTGTGTGTGTGTGTGTGTGTGTTTGTGTGTTTTTCAGGCCATCTGAGCTGAACAACATTCTGATCTCATGGCTGAAGGACACTCACAGCAACATGGGGGTTGCCGTGACACCCAAGCTGTGATCAGTTACCATGACTGGCCACTCCTCGGAGCCTGGTTCCTCTCTAGGTTTCTTCCTTGGTTCCTGCAGGTTGACGTTTATTGGGATGAGTCTAGTCCTGGAGGCAGAACTGAGCCATTTGCACGAGATGGGCCAGCTGCAAAGTCAAAATTGGCTATATAAAAATATATATATATACTGAACAAAAATATAAACGTGACATCTAACAATTTCAAAGATTTTACTGAGTTATAGTTCAAATAAGGAAATCAGTCCATTTAAATACATTTGTTAAGCCCTAATGTATGGATTTCACATGACTGGGCAGGGTCGTAAGGCCCACCCACTTGGCAGCCAGGCCCACCCACTGGGGAGCCAGGCCCAGCCACTGGGGAGCCAGGCCCAGCCAATCAGAATGAGTTTTTCCCCCACAAAAGGGCTTTATTACTGACAGAAATACTCCTCAGTTTCATCAGCTGTCCGGGGGTGGCTTGTCTCAGACGAGATGAAGAAGCCGGATGTGGAGGTCTTGGGCTGGCGTGGTTACACATGGTCTGCGGTTGTGACTGCCAAATTCTCTACAACGATGTTGGAGGCGGCTTTGGTAGAGAAATTAACATTCAATTATCTGGCAACAGCTCTGGTGGATATTCCTATAGTTTGCATGTTAATTGCACATTCACTCAAAATTTGAGACATCTGTGGCATAGTTTTGTGACAAAACTGCACATTTTAGAGTCGCTTTTTATTGTCCCCAGCACAAGGTGCACCTGTGTAATGATCATACTTTTTAATCAGCTTTTTGATAAGCCACACCTGTCAGGTGGATGGATTATCTTGGCAACGGAGAAATGCTGACTAACAGGGATGTAAACAAATTTGTGGACAAAATTTAAGAGAAATGTGTTTTGCGTAGGGAACATTTCTGAGATCTTTTATTTAAGCTCATGAAACATGGGACCAACACTTCATATTTTTGTTCAGTATATCGTTGAACGTTGGGCATAAGGTTAACAGTGTGCTTAAGGTTAGGTTCTATAACATTGTGACTGTGCCAGCAAGTGACCACCCTGCAGAGCTGCCTCCGGAACACGAGTCATCCCAATAAATGCTAACTTTCCTTCTTGAGAGGTTTTTCAACTATGCTTCTGCCTCAACATTGCTTGCTCTCTGTTAGCCTGGACATCTGCAAAGCACTTGGTGACAACTGCTGATGTAAAAAGGGCTTTATAAAATAAATTTGATTGATTGACAATTTATTCCCCTTTTAAGTGTACTACTTTTGAAAATGCACTTTCTAGTGCACTAGGGAATAGGCTGAGCATTCATAATGATTGATTATTGATACAGACAACGAACGCTTGACTCTTCTGAAGAGATACACCCACAGTGGGCAAAAAAAAACACAACACTTCTAGCACGAGGTCTC
Organism: Oncorhynchus mykiss; assembly: GCF_013265735.2. Taxonomy (NCBI): domain Eukaryota; kingdom Metazoa; phylum Chordata; class Actinopteri; order Salmoniformes; family Salmonidae; genus Oncorhynchus; species Oncorhynchus mykiss. The sequence continues at coordinate 60,406,715 of NC_048583.1, read as the reverse complement.
AAAACTTCCCCTTTAAATGAGACATTTCGTGAGAAAGTGACGATTTAATATATGCAGATAAAAACAGTGTGGTAATGTTGTGTATATCTGTGCAGTTGTGAGCAGCAATGTTCCATTCTCGTTTTGCAAAAACTGTATCCTCCGAGAACACAGAACTAAAGTCTTGCGTAATTGGTCAGCTGCTCGGTTAAGTTCTGGGTCCACACATGTTAGGAGAAGATATGAAGAGATGCTAGAACCGGATCTAGGAGCTCCACCCTCTCTCTTTTGAAGTTAAGGACAAATGCCCCTCCCCCCCTTTTACAAAATTCAAAAGATACTAAAACCCTTCGAAATCGTGATTTGTCTAAATAACCAGTGATGGAAAAAACTCAAACACTAGATCTATTTCTGGTCGTTAGCTATCGGGGGCCCTAAGTATAAAAACAGATCAATGGTAGCATTTATGTTGACAGAGTCTGTCCACCAGTGATGATGCAACAATCGATGTATCCCTTTCTATTTGATATGTTGTGGTTAGGCTACTTTGTGGACTGCCTGTCTTGAGTTTATTTTATCCACACGGGCAGGGATATAATTAACCAATAAGGACCGGGGAGGTGTGGGTATATGGCCAATATACCACGGCTAAGGGTTGTTCTTAGGCACGATGCAACACGGAGTGCCTGGATACAGCCCTTTAGCCGTGGTATATTGGCCATATACCACACACCCCCGAGGTGCCTTATTGCTATTATAAACTGGTTACCAACATAATTAGAGCAGTAAAGGTCACTCTCTGTCTTCAAGACTGAGCAGCTGTGGGTGTGACAGGTCACTCTCTGTCAGGTCACTCTCTCACTCTCTGTCAGGTTACTCTCTGTCAGGTCACTCTCTCACTCTCTGTCAGGTCTCTGTCAGGTCACTCTCTGTCTTCAAGACTGAGCAGCTGTGGGTGTGACAGGTCACTCTCTGTCAGGTCACTCTCTCACTCTCTGTCAGGTTACTCTCTTGTTAGGTCACTCTCTTGTTAGGTCACCTGACACAAACCAGTAGGCGATGGTGTTAGGACTTGACTGTGGATCAATACCACCAATGTTTCTAGACCCACTGGGACCACTGATGCACAGCGAGGAGGGGCCGCGTGATCCAACAACTTTTTATATTTATGCTTCAGAAAATGTTATTGCAGATGAATTTTCCAGCTTTCCTCCACGATGCTATACACACATTCATAACACATTCATAACACATTCATAACACACATTCATAACAACACACTTATTAACATAAGGAAAGAAGGGCGTTGAAGATGCAATGATATTTGTAAATAAATGCCTTCCTTTATTGTGCCATGTCTTTTCATTCCCCAGAACACAAACACAACAGATTCATACTTTCTCCATTGTTTCATTCGACCACATCACAATAACAACAATTGCATTCCATCTCATATTATTTCACACTCATCCCTTAAAACTGAAGACGTAAAACCCATACTCAACCCCTGCCTCTTTCTCTCCTTCTCGCGCCTCTCTTTCTCCTCTCTCTCTCTTTCTCTCTCTCCCTCTCTCTTTCTCCCTCTCTTTCTCTGACACACAGACACAGAGGAAACAGGGAAATTATTTTACTTTATTTAAATCAAATTTTATTAGTCACATGCGCCGAATACAACAGGTGTAGATCTTACCGTGAAATGCTTACTTACAAGCCCTCAACCAACAATGCCGTTTTATATAATCTCGATAATGTTCAACCTGAAAGTAAAAACTAAAATGGAAGATAACATGACCCGATATCAGCAGACTGGGCTGGAGTTATACACTACACTGGAGTTATACACTACACTGGAGTTATTATACAATACACTGGAGTTATTATAAACTACACTGGAGTTATTATGTACTACACTGGAGTTATACACTACACTGGAGTTATTATAAACTACACTGGAGTTATTATATACTACACTGGAGTTATACACTACACTGGAGTTATTATATACTACACTGGAGTTATTATATACTACACTGGAGTTATACACTACACTGGAGTTATACACTACACTGGAGTTATACACTACACTGGAGTTATACACTACACTGAAGTTATATACTACGCTGGAGTTATACACTACACTGGAGTTATTATATACTACACTGGAGTTATTATACACTACACTGGAGTTATACACTACACTGGAGTTATACACTACACTGGAGTTATACACTACACTGGAGTTATTATACACCACACTGGAGTTATTATACACTACACTGGAGTTATTATACACTACACTGGAGTTATACACTACACTGAAGTTATATACTACACTGGAGTTATTATATACTACACTGGAGTTATTATACACTACACTGAAGTTATATACTACACTGGAGTTATTATACACTACACTGGAGTTATACACTACACTGGAGTTATACACTACACTGGAGTTATTATACACCACACTGGAGTTATACACTACACTGAAGTTATATACTACACTGGGGTTATATACTACACTGGAGTTATACAATACACTGGAGTTATACACTACACTGGAGTTATACACTACACTGGAGTTATTATACACTACACTGGAGTTATTATATACTACACTGGAGTTATACACTACACTGGAGTTATTATACACTACACTGGAGTTATTATACACTACACTGGAGTTATTATACACTACACTGGAGTTATACACTACACTGAAGTTATATACTACACTGGGGTTATATACTACACTGGAGTTATACACTACACTGGAGTTATACACTACACTGGATTTATACACTACACTGGAGTTATACACCACACTGGAGTTATTATATACTACACTGGAGTTATTATACACTACACTGGAGTTATTATACACCACACTGGAGTTATTATACACCACACTGGAGTTATTATATACTACACTGGAGTTATTATACACTACACTGGAGTTATTATACACCACACTGGAGTTATTATACACTACACTGGAGTTATACACTACACTGGAGTTATACACTACACTGGAGTTATTATACAATACACTGGAGTTATACACTACACTGGAGTTATACACTACACTGGAGTTATATAGTATACTGGCGTTATTATACACTACACTGGAGTTATTATACACTACACTAGAGTTATTATACACTACACTGGAGTTATACACTACACTGGAGTTATATAGTATACTGGAGTTATTATACACCACACTGGAGTTATACACTACACTGGAGTTATTATACACTACACTGGAGTTATTATACACTACACTGGAGTTATTATACACTACACTAGAGTTATTATACACTACACTGGAGTTATACACTACACTGGAGTTATATAGTATACTGGAGTTATTATACACCACACTGGAGTTATACACCACACTGGAGTTATACACTACACTGGAGTTATTATACACTACACTGGAGTTATACACTTTACTGGAGTTACATACTACACTGGAGTTATACACTACACTGGAGTTATACACTACACTGGAGTTATACACTACACTGGAGTTATTATATACTACACTGGAGTTATACACTACACTGGAGTTATTGTACACTACACTGGAGTTGTACACTACACTGGAGTTGTACACTACACTGAAGTTATACACTACACTGGAGTTATTATATACTACACTGGAGTTATACACTACACTGGAGTTATTGTACACTACACTGGAGTTGTACACTACACTGGAGGTATTATACACTACACTGGGGTTGTACACTACACTGGAGTTATACACTACACTGGAGTTATTATACACTACACTGGAGTTATACACTACACTGGAGTTATTATACACTGGAGGTATTATACACTACATTGGGGTTGTACACTACACTGGAGTTATACACTACACTGGAGTTATACACTGGAGGTATTATACACTACACTGGAGTTATACACTACACTGGAGTTATTATACACTGGAGGTATTATACACTACACTGGGGTTGTACACTACACTGGGGTTAAATACTATTTTAACTATACATTCCAATCTGCTATGATTCTCCTTGTTCCTCATTAGCAGGAATCCGTAGGCTGATCCACACCATCCTCACCGCAGTGGAGCGAAACAGAACGTAAGTTGGCCAGACTTCAAGATGGTAGTTGTTTTGGTTTCCTCTGCTGGTGAGGAGTAGAACGACAGGTGATTCTCCCTCGAGGATTTAAAATGAATGTACTGGTGTAAGAAAGGTGATGGCCCAGCATGAGGTCCAGGGAGAGGGGGGGAGAAGGGGGGGGGGGGGGGGGGCGTCAGACTGTAGGCAGAGTTGTAGTCATTGTTACAACTTCCTCTTCTTAAACAGCTCCTTCCAGGTGGGCAGGATCTGGATGTAGACCTTCTCAATCTGTAACCAATCACAACACACATTTTCAATCTACAACCAATCACTACAGACCTTTTCAATCTGTAACCAATCACAACAGACCATTTCAATCTACAACCAATCACTACAGACATTGTTGCACATCGTACCACCATCAAAGACTCTCACCACCCCTACCCTTACCTGTGTAGACTTCTTGAGTCCATATCTGAAGAGCGTGGCCTGGTGTTCAGAGTTGTGGAACAAGATGTCGAAGGTGATATCCTTACCCATCATATCGTCTATAGCAGGCTTCACCACAGAGTAGAAGTCCCTGGGAGGATGGATCTCATCCAGCATGTTCCTCACCTACAGTACACATGGTAAGAGGAGCTATAACCTCACATACACATGGTAAGAGGAGCAATGACCTCACATACACATGGTTAGAGGAGCTATGACCTCACATACACATGGTAAGAGGAGCTATGACCTCACATACACATGGTAAGAGGAGCTATGACCTCACATACACATGGTTAGAGGAGCTATGACCTCACATACACATGGTAAGCGGAGCTATGACCTCACATACACATGGTAAGAGGAGCTATGACCTCACATACACATGGTTAGAGGAGCTATGACCTCACATACACATTGGTTAGAGGAGCTATGATCTCACATACACATGGTTAGAGGAGCTATGATCTCACATACACATGGTAAGAGGAGCTATGACCTCACATACACATGGTTAGAGGAGCTATGACCTCACATACACATGGTTAGAGGAGCTATGACCTCACATACACATTGGTTAGAGGAGCTATGATCTCACATACACATGGTTAGAGGAGCTATGATCTCACATACACATGGTTAGAGGAGCTATGACCTCACATACACATGGTTAGAGGAGCTATGATCTCACATACACATGGTTAGAGGAGCTATGATCTCACATACACATGGTTAGAGGAGCTATGATCTCACATACACATGGTTAGAGGAGCTATGATCTCACATACACATGGTTAGAGGAGCTATGACCTCACATACACATGGTTAGAGGAGCTATGATCTCACATACACATGGTTAGAGGAGCTATGATCTCACATACACATGGTTAGAGGAGCTATGACCTCACATACACATGGTTAGAGGAGCTATGACCTCACATACACATTGGTAAGAGGAGCTATGACCTCACATACACATTGGTTAGAGGAGCTATGATCTCACATACACATGGTTAGAGGAGCTATGATCTCACATACACATGGTTAGAGGAGCTATGACCTCACATACACATGGTTAGAGGAGCTATGACCTCACATACACATGGTTAGAGGAGCTATGACCTCACATACACATGGTAAGCGGAGCTATGACCTCACATACACATGGTTAGAGGAGCTATGACCTCACATACACAAACAATCTAGAATAATCAACAACAAAAAAAACTAGGCAAGTCAGTTAAGAACAAATTCTTATTTACAATGGCGGCCTAGGAACAGTGGGTTAACTGCCTGTTCAGGGGCAGAACGACAGACTGACCTTGTCAGCTCAGGGATTTGAACTTACAACCATTCGGTTACTAGCCCAACACTCTAGCCCACTAGGCTACCCTGCCGCCCTGAGTGTGTTACCTTGTATCTCTGTCCCACCACCTCCACTGGGTCCAGTTTGACCTCTGACTTCAGGGCTCGACCAAAAAGCAGGAGCTTCGTCTCCGAGTCTGAACACACACACAGTCAGTCAGTACAGCATAGTGTGTGTGTGTGTGTGTGTGGACGTGTTTAACTATACTTGTGGGGACCAGAAGTCCCCACTAGAATAGTAAAGTAACAACAATGTGACCAACTGGGGACATTTTGTTAATCCCCCACAAGGTCAAATGCTATTTCTAGGGGGGGGGTTAGAGTTAGGGGTTAGGGGAAAATAGGAATTTTGATTGGACTGAATTGTGTGTCCACACAAGGTGAGCTGTACAAGACTGTGTGTGTGTGTATATATATATATATAGACAGACCTCTGCAGGTGAGATGTGCTACGTAGGGCACTCCATCTCTCTCTCCGTAGTAAATTCCGAAATGGGAGAAGTATTTATTCCGAGGAAACTCCAAGATGTCTCCTGGGAACGGCTTTGGATGAGAACTCCCCTACAAGGCAGAGAGAGAGAGACTGAGACACTGTCTCACTCACTGTCTCACTCACAGTCTCACTCACTCACTTTGGATGAGAACTCCCCTACAAGGCAGAGAGAGACACTGAGACACAGTCTCACCCACTCACTCACTCACTTTGGATGAGAACTCCCCTACAAGGCAGAGAGAGAGACTGAGACACAGTCTCACTCACTGTCTCACTCACTGTCTCACTCACTCACTCACACACACACACACACACAACCCCAAACTCATAACCAACCCCCCCCCCACTACAGTTGTTGTGTTGTTAGTAAATGTTAGCTGCTAGTGCTACAGATCGGTATTTCAGACTGAGACACTGTTTCACTCACTGTCTCACTCACTCACTCACTCACACACACACACACAACCCCAAACTCATAACCAACCCCCCCCCCCCCCCCCCACTACAGTTGTTGTGTTGTTAGTAAATGTTAGCTGCTAGTGCTACAGATCGGTACTTCCTCTAAACTGAAGTCATTACAGAATCAGAGTCTAACATTCATGATAAAAACTATAGAATGTCAGATCACAGAACAAACCTATCACAATAACAGTATAACATCTAATCATATGATACGATGAAGAGTCCTACCAGGTACAGTAATGATATGAAGTATCCTACCAGGTATAGTAATGATCTGAAGTATCCTACCAGGTATAGTAACGATATGAAGTATCCTACCAGGTATAGTAATGATATGAAGTATCCTACCAGGTATAGTAATGATCTGAAGTATCCTACCAGGTATAGAAATGATATGATGAAGTATCCTACCAGGTATAGTAATGATATGAAGTATCCTACCAGGTATAGAAATTATATGATGAAGTATCCTACCAGGTATAGTAATGATATGAAGTATCCTACCAGGTATAGTAATGATCTGAAGTATCCTACCAGGTATAGAAATGATATGATGAAGTATCCTACCAGGTATAGTAATGATATGAAGTATCCTACCAGGTATAGTAATGATCTGAAGTATCCTACCAGGTATAGAAATGATATGATGAAGTATCCTACCAGGTATAGTAATGATATGAAGTATCCTACCAGGTATAGTAATGATCTGAAGTATCCTACCAGGTATAGAAATGATATGATGAAGTATCCTACCAGGTATAGTAATGATATGAAGTATCCTACCAGGTATAGTAATGATCTGAAGTATCCTACCAGGTACAGGAATGATCTGACTATAATAACAGAAAAGTAGCATCGTACCAGGCCCATGGTGTTAGCTGTGTTGGTTCTTCTGTGTGCGTTGAAAATCAGGTCACACACAGACAAAAGAGCATGTGGAGATGATCTGAGAGATTATCTCAGTCATGTTTTGCATAGGGGACCCTGACAATATGACCCCCCCCCCCCCCCCCCCCCCGCATTAAATCTATTCTTCTTCATCAGGAAACACCTGTTGACACACACCCTAAACTAGACAGAAATAACACATATGGAATCATGTAGTAACCAAAAAATGTGTTCAATAAATCTAAATATATTTTATATTTGAGATTCTTCAAAGTAGCCACCATTTGCCTTGATGACAGCTTTGCACACTCTTGGCATTCTCTCAACCAGCTTCATGAGGTTGTCACCAGGAATGCATTTCAATTAACCGGTGTGCCTTGTTAAAAGTTAATTTGTGGAATTTCTTTCCTTCTTAATGCGTTTGAGACAATTAGTAGCATACAGAAGATAGCCCTATTTGGTAAAAGTCCAAGTCCATATTATGGCAAGAACAGCTCAAATAAGCAAAGAGAAACGACAGTCCATCATTACTTTAAGAGACGAAGGTCAGACAATATGGAACATTTCAAGAAAGTTCCTTCAAGTGGAGTCGCAAAAACCATCAAGTGCTGAAACTGAGGAAGCTGAGAAAGCTGGGAAGCTGAGTGTGCGAAGCTGTCATCAAGGCAAAGGTTGGCTAATTAAATATATTCAGATTTTGATTTCCACTTTTTTTTTGTTTACTGCATGATTCCATATGTGTTATTTCATAGTTTTGATGTTTTCACTATTATTCTACAATGTAGAAAATAGTAAAAAATAAATAAAAACCCTTGAATGTCCAAACTTTTGACTGGTACTGTATATATATATATATATATATATCACCATCGTCTAAATAGATATATACAGTCAGGTCCATAAATATTTGGACATTGACCAAGTTATTATTATTTTGGCTGTCTACAACAGCATATTGGAGTTGACATGTGAGTTTAAAGTGCATTTTTAGCTTTAATTTGAGGGGATTTACATCCAAATCGGGTGAACGGTGTAGAAATTACAGCACTTTTTATATGTGGCCCTCCCCCCTTTCTAAGGGATCAAAAGTAATTGGACAATTGGTTGCTCAGGTGTTTCATGACCAGGTGTGTGTTATTACCTCATTAGTTCATTTGGTAAGCAGATAAAAGGTTGATTTCAAGTGTGGCATTTTTGCATTTGGAATCTGTTACTGTTAACCCTCAATATGAAGTCCAGAGAGCTGTCACTGCCAGTGAAACAAACCCTCAATATGAAGTCCAGAGAGCTGTCACTGCCAGTGAAACAAACCCTCAATATGAAGTCCAGAGAGCTGTCACTGCCAGTGAAGCAAACCCTCAATATGAAGTCCAAAGAGCTGTCACTGCCAGTGAAACAAACCCTCAATATGAAGTCCAGAGAGCTGTCACTGCCAGTGAAACAAACCCTCAATATGAAGTCCAGAGAGCTGTCACTGCCAGTGAAGCAAACCCTCAATATGAAGTCCAAAGAGCTGTCACTGCCAGTGAAACAAACCCTCAATATGAAGTCCAGAGAGCTGTCACTGCCAGTGAAACAAGCCGTTAGGCTGACAAATCAAAACAAACCCATCAGAGTGATAGCAAAAACATGAGGTGTGGCCACTGGTGAGCTCAGGAACAACAAAAGGCCCGGAAGACCACGGAAAACAACTGTGGTGGATGACAGAATGGTTTCCATGGTGAAGAAAAAACATTTTTTACAACAGTCGGCCAGATCAACAACACCCTCCAGGAGGAAGGTCTATCTGCGTCAAAGTCAACAATCAAGAGAAGACTTCACCAGAGTAAATACACAAGATGTAAACCATTTCTCAAAAACAGGAAGACCAGATTAGAGTTTGCTCCAAATTTTTTTATTTTATTTTTTAAACGTGCGGTTCTGGAACAACATCCCATAAAAAGATGAGACAAAGATAAACTTGGACCAGAATGATGGGAAGAGAAGAGTTATGGAGAAGGGAAGGAATTGCTCATCATCTGAATCATACCACCTCATCTGTGAAGCATGGTGGAGGTAGTGTTATGGAGAAGGGAAGGAACTGCTCATGATCCGAAGCATACCACCTCATCTGTGAAGCATGGTGGAGGTAGTGTTATGGAGAAGGGAAGGAACTGCTCATGATCCGAAGCATACCACCTCATCTGTGAAGCATGGTGGAGGTAGTGTTATGGGGAAGGGAAGGAACTGCTCATCATCTGAAGCATACCACCTCATCTGTGAAGCATGGTGGAGGTAGTGTTATGGAGAAGGGAAGGAACTGCTCATGATCCGAAGCATACCACCTCATCTGTGAAGCATGGTGGAGGTAGTGTTATGGAGAAGGGAAGGAATTGCTCATCATCTGAATCATACCACCTCATCTGTGAAGCATGGTGGAGGTAGTGTTATGGAGAAGGGAAGGAACTGCTCATGATCCGAAGCATACCACCTCATCTGTGAAGCATGGTGGAGGTAGTGGTATGGAGAAGGGAAGGAACTGCTCATGATCCGAAGCATACCACCTCATCTGTGAAGCATGGTGGAGGTAGTGTTATGGAGAAGGGAAGGAACTGCTCATGATCCGAAGCATACCACCTCATCTGTGAAGCATGGTGGAGGTAGTGTTATGGGGAAGGGAAGGAACTGCTCATCATCTGAAGCATACCACCTCATCTGTGAAGCATGGTGGAGGTAGTGGTATGGAGAAGGGAAGGAACTGCTCATGATCCGAAGCATACCACCTCATCTGTGAAGCATGGTGGAGGTAGTGGTATGGAGAAGGGAAGGAACTGCTCATGATCCAAAGCATACCAACTCATCTTTGAAGCATGGTGGAGGTGGTGGTATGAAGAAGGGAAGGAACTGCTCATGATCCGAAGCATACCACCTCATCTGAGAAGCATGGTGGAGGTGGTGTTATGGCGTGGGCATGTATGGCTGCCAGTGGAACTGCTTCCCTTGTATTTAGTGATGATGTGACTGCTGACAAAAAACAGCCGGATGAATTCTGAAGTGTTTGGGGCTAATGATATTATCTGCTCAGATTCAGCCAAAAAGCTTCAAAACTCATTGGACGGCGCTTCACAGTGCAGATGGACAATGACCCAAAAATGATGCAAATTGTGTCACTGTCCAAATACCTATGGACCTGACTGTGTATATATATATATATATATATATATATAGTGCCTTGCGAAAGTATTCGGCCCCCTTGAACTTTGCGACCTTTTGCCACATTTCAGGCTTCAAACATAAAGATATAAAACTATTTTTTTGTGAAGAATCAACAAGTGAGACACAATCATGAAGTGGAACGACATTTATTGGATATTTCAAACTTTTAACAAATCAAAAACTGAAAAATTGGACGTGCAAAATTATTCAGCCCCCTTAAGTTAATACTTTGTAGCCCCCACCTCATATCTTTAAGAAATGGCTTTCTTGCCACTCTTCCATAAAGGCCAGATTTGTGCAGTATACGACTGATTGTTGTCCTATGGACAGAGTCTCCCACCTCAGCTGTAGATCTCTGCAGTTCATCCAGAGTGATCATGGGCCTCTTGGCTGCATCTCTGATCAGTCTTCTCCTTGTATGAGCTGAAAGTTTAGAGGGACGGCCAGGTCTTGGTAGATTTGCAGTGGTCTGATACTCCTTCCATTTCAATATTATCGCTTGCACAGTGCTCCTTGGGATGTTTAAAGCTTGGGAAATCTTTTTGTATCCAAATCCGGCTTTAAACTTCTTCACAACAGTATCTCGGACCTGCATGGTGTGTTCCTTGTTCTTCATGATGCTCTCTGCGCTTTTAACGGACCTCTGAGACTATCACAGTGCAGGTGCATTTATATGGAGACTTGATTACACACAGGTGGATTGTATTTATCCTCATTAGTCATTTAGGTCAACATTGGATTATTCAGAGATCCTCACTGAACTTCTGGAGAGAGTTTGAAGCACTGAAAGTAAAGGGGCTGAATAATTTTGCACGCCCAATTTTTAAGTTTTTGATTTGTTAAAAAAGTTTGAAATATCCAATAAATGTCGTTCCACTTCATGATTGTGTCTCACTTGTTGTTGATTCTTCACAAAAAAATACAGTTTTATATCTTTATGTTTGAAGCCTGAAATGTGGCAAAAGGTCGCAAAGTTCAAGGGGGCCGAATACTTTCGCAAGGCACTGTATATATATTTCATCATCATCTAACTTGACAGAAAGACATACCTGAAAAGATCGACGACCATCACCACTCCTATCACGAGTACAAAACCAACAAAAAGCAAAACACTTCAGACAAAAGGTTTTATTTCAGTACTAGAGATGTAGAAGGCACAATGTACAAACAGTTAATGTGGTCCTGTCTGTTCTCGGAGTAGCCTTACAATCAGCAGGGGTCCTGTCTGTTCTCTGAGTAGCCTAACAATCAGCAGGGGTCCTGTCTGTTCTGAGTAGCCTTACAATCAGCAGGGGTCCTGTCTGTTCTGAGTAGCCTTACAATCAGCAGGGGTCCTGTCTGTTCTGAGTAGCCTTACAATCAGCAGGGGTCCTGTCTGTTGTCGGAGTAGCCTTACAATCAGCAGGGGTCCTGTCTGTTCTCTGAGTAGCCTTACAATCAGCAGGGGTCCTGTCTGTTCTCTGAGTAGCCTAACAATCAACAGGGGTCCTGTCTGTTCTCTGAGTAGCCTAACAATCAGCAGGGGTCCTGTCTGTTCTGAGTAGCCTTACAATCAGCAGGGGTCCTGTCTGTTCTGAGTAGCCTTACAATCAGCAGGGGTCCTGTCTGTTGTCGGAGTAGCCTTACAATCAGCAGGGGTCCTGTCTGTTCTCTGAGTAGCCTTACAATCAGCAGGGGTCCTGTCTGTTCTCTGAGTAGCCTTACAATCAGCAGGGGTCCTGTCTGTTCTCTGAGTAGCCTTACAATCAGCAGGGGTCCTGTCTGTTGTCGGAGTAGCCTTACAATCAGCAGGGGTCCTGTCTGTTCTCTGAGTAGCCTTACAATCAGCAGGGGTCCTGTCTGTTCTCGGAGTAGCCTTACAATCAGCAGGGGTCCTGTCTGTTCTCTGAGTAGCCTAACAATCAGCAGGGGTCCTGTCTGTTCTCGGAGTAGCCTTACAATCAGCAGGGGTCCTGTCTGTTCTCTGAGTAGCCTTACAATCAGCAGGGGTCCTGTCTGTTCTCTGAGTAGCCTTACAATCAACAGGGGTCCTGTCTGTTCTCGGAGTAGCCTTACAATCAACAGGGGTCCTGTCTGTTCTCTGAGTAGCCTTACAATCAGCAGGGGTGTATTTGCGAAGAGCCATATGGAAGCAAAGGGACGAGACTTTAAACTCTGCATTTCTGTTTCTAAACATTTTGAAACTGCTACTGTGTGCTAGGCATCGTCTCCAATGAGAATACAACGTGATGTCTGCCAACGCAATACTATTTTCTGAGAAACATTGTTCAAATCAACTAAAATATATCAGAATTTGTTGCAAAAATAAACTCTTTAACTGTTTCACAATTACATTCTTTACAGATAGTTTTTTTGTTGTTTTTGGAATACACAATTCAGAAATGGCTTAAATCTCAATCAAAACATACAATTTTCAAACAACGCATCTACTTTATTAAAAACAACATTTAACCATAAAAAAAATAAAAGGTTGAATCTTGAATCCCACAGACACACCATTTAATGCCCTAAGGCCAGTGCAGTGTTCAGATCCAGGAAACCAGCACATGTAGCTCCGCCTCTAAAAGGTTCCTGAGATAAGTCGCGCCCCTCTGAGGGAGAGCAGAGATCGGGGTCGGGGGTTACCATTGTAACACACAACACACACAGACCAACACTGAATTCAAGGAACAGGGAACCATAACCAGGGAGAGGTGTGTGTGTGTGTGTGTGTGTGTGTGTGTATGTGTCAGTGCTGTGTGTGTATGTGTCAGTGCTGTGTGTGTGTCTCAGTGCTGTGTGTGTATGTGTGTGTGTCTCAGTGCTGTGTGTCTCAGTGCTGTGTGTGTGTGTGTCTCAGTGCTGTGTGTGTGTGTCTCAGTGCTGTGTGTGTGTGTGTGTGTGTGTGTGTGTGTGTGTCTCAGTGCTGTGTGTGTCTCAGTGGTGTGTGTGTGTCTCAGTGGTGTGTGTCTCAGTGCTGTGTGTGTGTGTGTGTGTGTGTGTGTGTGTGTGTGTGTCTCAGTGCTGTGTGTGTCTCAGTGGTGTGTGTGTGTCTCAGTGGTGTGTGTGTGTCTCAGTGGTGTATGTCTGTCTCAGTGGTGTGTGTGTGTCTCAGTGGTGTGTGTGTGTGTGTCTCAGTGGAGTGTGTGTGTGTGTGTGTGTGTGTCAGTGGAGTGTGTGTGTGTGTCTCAGTGGAGTGTGTGTGTATGTCTCAGTGGAGTGTGTGTGTGTGTGTCTCAGTGCTGTGTGTGTCTCAGTGGTGTGTGTGGGTGTGTGTCTCAGTGGTGTGTGTGTGTCTCAGTGGAGTGTGTGTGTGTGTGTGTGTGTGTGTGTGTGTCTCAGTGGAGTGTGTGTGTGTGTGTCTCAGTGCTGTGTGTTGCTGTCTGCTGTAGTGTCCTGGTGTGTGTGTTTGTCCCAGCTGTGTGTGTTGTGTCCGTGTTTCCTCTGATGGCGTTTGTAGTTGTCCCAGTGTCCCGTAGTGTAGTCACACTCAGCACAGCCATATGGCTTCTCCCCCGTGTGTCTCAGCATGTGTCTCTTCAGGTTCATACTCTGGTTACAGCTGTAGCCACACACAGAGCAGTGGAACGGCTTGGCTCCAGAGTGAATCCTCTCATGGCGCCTCAGGTTGGCCAGGTTCCCGCAGGCGTACGAGCACTGGGGACAGCGGTAGGGCTTCTCCCCCGTGTGGACCCGGAGGTGGCGTTTCAGGTTGTCCAGGTGGGCCGAGGCGTAAGGGCACTGGGGGCAGCGGTGGGGCTTCTCCCCGCTGTGGGTGTGGGCGTGTCGGGCCAGGTGGTTGGGGTAGAGGGAGAGGAAGGGGCAGAGAGGGCAGCGGTACAGCTTACTGGCCCCCGGCCGGACTGTGTGTGAGTCTGTGTCAGTGGGGCTGGAGGAGCCTATATCCTTAGAGAGGACAAACTCAGAACATTGACTACACATCTGTCCTCTGCCCTCCGCCTCTCCCTCTCCTTCCAGGGTGAGGCCACAGGAGCGACAACAGAGGGGGAAGAGGAGGTCGGGGAGGGGGGCGGAGGGGGGGAGGGAGGGAGAGGCTACCCCCCCTAGGGACTGGAGGAAATCAGAGTCCTCCCTCACACACACTGTCAGGTCTGACAAAACGGCATCTGGAGGAGAGAACAGTACACACACACACACACACACACACACACACACACAACCTTTAGTTCAGTAACCAGCCAACCAAACAGAGCTTCTTCCTCTTTTTAAACTGCAGTTTCAGGAAGTTAACCAACACTTCTCCTTTCACTCTGAGCTACAGACTAGAACTTTCAAAATAAACCTCTTTTCTGGAACAGATTACCTCTGTGTGTGTGTGTGTCTAAGTGTGTGTGTGTGTCTAAGTGTGTGTGTGTGTGTGTGTCTAAGTGTGTGTGTGTCTAAGTGTGTGTGTGTGTCTAAGTGTGTGTGTGTGTGTGTGTGTCTAAGTGTGTGTGTGTCTAAGTGTGTGTGTGTCTAAGTGTGTGTGTGTGTGTGTGTCTAAGTGTGTGTGTGTCTAAGTGTGTGTGTGTGTGTGTGTCTAAGTGTGTCTAAGTGTGTGTGTGTGTGTCTAAGTGTGTGCGTGTGTGTGTGTTTAAGTGTGTCTAAGTGTGTGTGTGTGTCTAAGTGTGTGTGTGTGTCTAAGTGTGTGTGTGTGTGTGTGTGTGTGTGTGTGTGTGTGTGTACTCGCCTGACTGTATGCCCTTACCTTCACCGTTTTCTCTGTGTGTGTGTTTTCGTCTGCTGCGTCTCTTCAGTGTGTGTGTGCGTTGCGGCCGGGGCTGAGGCTCCTGGCTGTGCGAGCGCTGGTGCCTCCGCAGGTTCCCCAGGGAACTACAGGCATAGTTGCAGGCGTTGCAGAGGTAGGGCTTCTCCCCGGTGTGTGTGCGCGTGTGTCTCTGCAGGTTGACCCTCTGTGTAGAGGCGTAGGGGCAGTGGGGACAGCGGTAGGGCTTCTCTCCATCATGGGTTCTCATGTGGCGTTTGAGATGGTTGGAGTAGCGAGAGGAGAAACTACACAGAGAGCACGTGTACAGCTTCATACAGACTTCTTCATCACCCGCCTTACTCCTCTTCCTCTTCTTCCCCCCACTGGATTGGACAGCCGGGGTTGACTCCTCCCCCTGTGAGGTATCCTCCATGGCTGTGTGTGATTCTGATTGGAGGCCCTCTTCGCAGCTCAGGCAGTAGAGTCCCGCCCCCAAGTCAAGTCCTGCTCCCAGGTCAAGGTCGGTCCCCATCAATTGGCGGCACCCCTTACAGGAGAGGAATGCCGGGAAGGCCGAGTCACCCGAAGCTGGAAGGCTGGTGCCGTCATCACTCAGAGAGAACACTGTCATACCTGATAGAGAGAGAGAGGGAAGAGTGAGAAAGAGATGGAGGGAGGGAGAGGGAGAGAGAGGGAGGGAGAGAGAGAGAGAGGGAGGGAGAGAGAGAAGGAGGGAGAGAGAGAAGGAGGGAGAGAGAGAGAAGGAGGGAGAGAGAGAGAAGGAGGGAGAGAGAGAGAGAGGAGGGAGAGAGAGAAGGAGGGAGAGAGAGAGGAGGGAGAGAGAGAGAAGGAGGGAGAGAGAGAGAGAGAAGGAGGGAGAGAGAGAGAAGGAGGGAGAGAGAGGGAAGAGAGAGAGAAGGAGAGAGAGAGAGAATGAGGGAGAGAGAGAGAAGGAGGGAGAGAGAGGAGGGAGCGAGAGAAGGAGGGAGAGAGAGAGAAGGAGGGAGAGAAGGAGGGAGAGAGAGGAGGGAGAGAAGGAGGGAGAGAGAAGGAGGGAGAGTGCTAGAGCGAGGGCAAAGAGAGGAGTAGAGAGAAAGGGGTAGAGAGAGAGGAAGAGAGCGAGGGAGAGAGAGAGAGGGAAGGAGCATACAACAGCATTTGGTCAAGGACTCGTAAAACCATGATCAGTGCATTCGGAAAGTATTCAGACCCCTAGCCTTATTCTAAAATGGATTAAATGAAAGAAATTCCTCATCAATATACCCACAATACCCCATAATGACGAAGCGAAAACAGGTTTAGAAACGTTTGCAAATTTATACAAAAATAAAAATACAGAAATACCTTATTTACATTAGTATTCATTAGTTTCAACATTAAGCTCAGGTGCATACTGTTTCCGTCGATCATCCTTGAGATGTTTCTACAACGTTATTGAAGGTCCCCAAGAACACAGTGGCCTCCATCATTCTTAAATGGAAGAAGTTTGGAACCACCAAGACTCTTCCTGGAGCTGGCAGCCCAGCCAAACTGAGCAATCGGGGGAGAAGGGCCTTGGTCAGGGAGGCAACCAAGAATCCAATGGTTACTCTGACAGAGCTCCAGAGTTCCTCTGTGGAGATGGGAGAACCTTCCAGAAGGACAACCATCTCCGCAGCACTCCACCAATCAGGCCTTTATGGTAGAGTGGCCAGATGGAAGCCACTCCTCAGTAAAAGGCACATGACTGCCTGCTTGGAGTTTGCCAAAAGGCACCTAAAGACTCTCAGATCACGAGAAACAAGATTCTCTGGTCTGATGAAACCAAGATTGAACTCTTTGGCTTGAATGCCAAATGTCACGACTGGAGGAAACACGGCACCGCTCAGCATCTGGCCAATACCATCCCTACGGTGAAGCATGGATGTTTTTCAGCGGCAGGGACTGAGAGACTGGTCAGGATCGAGGGAAAGATGAACGGAGCAAAGTACAAAGAGATCCTTGCTCCAGAGTGCTCAGGACTTCAGACTGGGGCTAAGGTTCACCTTCCAACAGGACAACAAACCTAAGCACACAGCCAAGACAATGTAGGAGTGGCTTTGGGAAAAGTCTCAATGTCCTTGAGTGGCCCAGCCAGAATCCGATCGAACATCTCTGGAGAGACCTCCCCATCTAACCCGACAGAGCTTGAGAGGATCTGCAGAGAATAATGGGAGAAACTCCCTAAATACAGGTGTGGCAAGTTTGCAGCGTCATACCCAAGAAGAGTCAAGGCTGTAATCGCTGTCAAAGGTGCTTCAACAAAGTACTGAGTAAAGGGTCTGAATACTTATGGGAATGTGATATTTCAGTTTAGTATTTTTACATTTGCAAAAATGTCTAAAAAAATGTTTTTTAAATGGGGTATTGTGTTTAGATTGATGAGGGGGGAAAATGATTTAATACATTTTAGAATAAGGCTGTAACATAACAAAATGTGGAAAAAGTCAAGGGGTCTGAACATTTTCCGAATGCCCTGTAAGTGTGTGTCTGTGTACTTGTCAGTGTCAGCCTGGTTACTAGAAAAAGCATCCCATTGGTCACTAGAAAAAGCATCCTATTGGTCACTAGAAAAGCATCCTATTGGTCACTAGAAAAAGCATCCTACTGGTGACTAGAAATAGCATTCTATTGGTCACTGGAAATAGCATTCTATTGGTCCCTGGAAATAGCATTTTATTGGTACCTAGAAATAGCATTCTATTGATCTCTAAAAATAGCATTCTATTGGTTCCTAGAAATAGCATTCTATTGGTCACTAAAAATAGCATTCTATTGGTCACTAGAAATAGCATTATATTGGTCACTAGAAACAGCATTCTATTGGTTCCTAGAAATAGCATTATATTGATCTCTAAAAATAGCATTCTATTGGTTCCTAGAAATAGCATTCTATTGGTCACTGGAAATAGCATTCTATTGGTCCCTGGAAAAAGCATTTTATTGGTACCTAGAAATAGCATTCTATTGATCTCTAAAAATAGCATTCTATTGGTTCCTAGAAATAGCATTCTATTGGTCACTAAAAATAGCATTCTATTGGTCAAAAGAAATAGCATTCTATTGGTCACTAGAAAGAGCATTCTATTGGTCACTAGAAACAGCATTCTATTGCGGACATCTGAAAAGCTCCTGAAGACATCGATATCGACCTACAAAAAATATATATAAAATGTTTTGAAAATTATTGCAGAGCACTGGTGTGATGCTCAGAGACGAAGAGCGCTGCTTATGCTGTGTTCAAAACAACTCAGGAACTCTGGGGGAGAAAAAATGTGCTCCGACTGGGAAGGGACATTTTTTTGTTTTGAACTCAGAATTCAACTCAGGAACTCTGGGGGAGAAAAAATGTGCTCCGACTGGGAAGGGAATTTTTTTTGTTTTGAACTCAGAATTCAACTCAGGAACTCTGGGGGAGAAAAAATGCGCTCCGACTGGGAAGGGACATTTTTTTTGTTTTGAACTCAGAATTAAACTCGTGAACTCTGGCCTCTTTCTAGAGTTCTGACTTTCCAACTTGAAGATCACCTCCGTCATGATTTGACCTCGTACTTTTCACAGTTCTCCGTTGTTTTGAACGTGGCCTTAGACCGAAGCATGCTGCTCTGACCACTCCAGTTCACAATGCTCTCGATGATACTTGATGGAAACAGCGCATTCCCCAAACCCCCGAGGACAAACCTTAACCCTCTACAGACTAAGCCCTGTCCAAGCCGAGGGGTTGTACTAAGCTATATGGAGTTGTTTTCAGAAGGTCATACCAAGGATCATTTAGCTATTTGAGTTAGAAGTTTAAGGAAACGAATAAAAAAAATTAAACATTATTTTGATGAGAAATGATAATTTGGCCTCACATCTAGTAGCCCATAGAAACACATTTAATACCATATTCACTACATGGAACAGAAACTAAATGAAAAAGAAGTTTGTCCTGAAGTGTCTGTCCTCTATCTGAGAGATTTAAGAAAGATCAGGAAACATAAATAATATACGTTTGGTTTAAAATATATATATATATATTTAACCCCTTATTTTTTGTCACTAAATAGTCTCTATATATTATTTCATAAATGTTTTCAACTGGTGCAGGCGAACTTTCAGACAAGTCCTGTGAGACCTGCGGGTGTACTAGAGCAAAAGACACCCACATGAGTCTCACCTTTCCACAGACGGGCCCATATTAGTGTGTAACACAAACTGTTCGCTACAGACAGAGGTTGGCAGATCAGCGCTACCGGCTTCAGACGGGTCCCAAGACTCTTGTGGGGGCCGTAGAGAAAAACACAGAGAACACCGTCATGTTTGTGAGAGTCTCGTCTTTTCATAATAGTTTTGAAGGCCAAACCATTCGGATGTTACAAAACCAATTTTGTGAGAATAATGATTTTCTGGATGTCTCTTGGTCTGACAAACACCGCTCTAGCTCTGTCACCTTCCACCGCAGGTGCGGAAGTGAGACATCCGTGGATGCCGTGGATTGAGACGGAATCCAATGCAACAAAAGGTGATATCTCTAGCTTAAACTGATGGATTTTAAATGGGGATTGTTTTATTATGCTAATAGAATTCTCACGGGGGCGTGGACATAGACTCTAGAGGGTTAACCCCTCGGACTTAATACCTACGCTTCAACCTTTCGAGTTGTTTCTGTTTTAACTATGCTGAATTAACCCTGTTTACCACTCGGAAGTAAACCCGTTTACCACTCGGAAGTAGACCCGTTTACCACTCGGAATTAACCCCGTTTACCACTCGGAATTAACCCTGTTTACCACTCGGAATTAACCCTGTTTACCACTCGGAAGTAAACCCGTTTACCGTTCGGAACTAACCCTGTTTACCACTCGGAATTAACCCTGTTTACCACTCGGAATTAACCCTGTTTACCACTCGGAAGTAAACCCGTTTACCGTTCGGAATTAACCCTGTTTACCACTCGGAATTAACCCTGTTTACCACTCGGAATTAACCCTGTTTACCACTCGGAAGTAAACCCGTTTACCACTCGGAATTAACCCTGTTTACCACTCGGAAGTAAACCCGTTTACCGTTCGGAATTAACCCTGTTTACCGTTCGGAAGTAAACCCGTTTACCGTTCGGAATTAACCCTGTTTACCACTCGGAAGTAAACCCGTTTACCGTTCGGAATTAACCCTGTTTACCACTCGGAAGTAAACCTGTTTACCGTTCGGAATTAACCCTGTTTACCACTCGGAAGTAAACCCGTTTACCGTTCGGAATTAACCCTGTTTACCACTCGGAAGTAAACCCGTTTACCGTTCGGAATTAACCCTGTTTACCACTCGGAAGTAAACCCGTTTACCGTTCGGAATTAACCCTGTTTACCACTCGGAAGTAAACCCGTTTACCGTTCGGAATTAACCCTGTTTACCACTCGGAAGTAAACCCGTTTACCGTTCGGAATTAACCCTGTTTACCACTCGGAAGTAAACCCGTTTACCGTTCGGAATTAACCCTGTTTACCACTCGGAATTAACCCTGTTTACCACTCGGAAGTAAACCCGTTTACTATGTGGAATTAAACCTGTAACCACGCAGAACTAATGCATCACAAAATAGACGTTCATCCATAATTTCGGAAGTGAAACTATGAGATCAAGTTGGTCCGTGTTTGTGTATATGTGTAAGTGTGTGTGTGTGTGTGTCTGACCTGTGTCTCTGTCCAGCCCCATGATCTCTGTGTCTCCAAACTCACAGAGCTCTCCACTAAGCAGGAAGTCACTGTCCAGAACCAGGCATCCTGGCTCACACTCCACACCGTCTACTATATCTCACACACACACACACACACACACACACACACACACACACACACACACACACACACACACATTATACTACACCGTCTACTGTAATACACACCATCATTATACTACACTGTCTACTGTAATACACAGCATCATTATACTACACTGTCTACTGTAATACACACCATCATTATACTACACACCATCATTATACTACACACACCATCATTATACTACACACCATCATTATACTACACACACCATCATTATACTACACTGTCTACTGTAATACACACCATCATTATATTACACACACCATCATTATACTACACACACCATCATTATACTACACTGTCTACTGTAATACACAGCATCATTATACTACACTGTCTACTGTAATACACACCATCATTATACTACACACACCATCATTATACTACACACACCATCATTATACTACACACCATCATTATACTACACACACCATCATTATACTACACTGTCTACTGTAATACACAGCATCATTATACTACACTGTCTACTGTAATACACAGCATCATTATACTACACTGTCTACTGTAATACACACCATCATTATACTACACTGTCTACTGTAATACACACCATCATTATACTACACACACCATCATTATACTACACTGTCTACTGTAATACACACCATCATTATACTACACACACCATCATTATACTACACACACTATCATTATACTACACTGTCTACTGTAATACACAGCATCATTATACTACACTGTCTACTGTAATACACACCATCATTATACTACACTGTCTACTGTAATACACACCATCATTATACTACACCGTCTACTGGAATACACAATAACCTTTATCACACTAATATAGCACTGTGGGGTGATTGAAGAGGAGAGGCAGGTGAGAAGGAGGGAGAGAAAGAGAAAGGGAGAGGGAGGAAGCAAGGGGAGAAGGAGGGAGAGAAAGGAAGGGAGGAAGCAAGGGAAGAGTGAGAGAAAGAGGGGGGAGAGGGGGCTGGAGGAGATTGAGAGGAGGGAGGGAGGAGAGGTCAGGGAGGGGAAGTAGAGACAGGAAGCAGAGAGAAGGAAGGGAGGAAGAGATGAGATAACTCACACACAGGATGGGATAAACACATTCATGAGGACGAAGAGAGGAGGATGACACCCAACCATGCACACAGGCATGATGAGAGAGAGAGAGAGAGAGAGAGAGAGAGAGAGAGAGAGAGAGACCGAAAGAGAGAGACAGAGAGAGAGAGACAGAGAGAGAGAGACAGAGAGAGAGAGAGAGTGAGAGAGAGAGAGACATTACAGTTCTGGAAGCTAACAGAGGTTTAACAATTGAAGTACACATCAACTCTGTAACTATATGATCTAATCCTGTATCCAAGTTGTATATACCCAAACCCAAGACTTCACTCAAATCAGTACAAGTATGGATTACAGTTGATCTAGTAAGCACCATGAGCACTCCTCTAGAAGGTACAAGTAGCAATCCATCTCAGACATTGAAATATGTGAAAACAACCAGCTAGTTAGTTTTGTAATAACTCCTTCGCCACCCAGTCAATAACATGACTATAGTAGGTAGAAAAGGCTATAAAACTGTACTTACATTTGACGGGCTGTGGGTTTGATTGTTTTCTCCTCGGCATTCTTCCTCGCTGTCAGTTAGTCGCAGTTCCCTCTGTGGGCTGGTGGCGAAGCACTGATCTATACGGCGTGTAGGCTGATCATATTCCTCTTCCTCTTCCTCCAAAGGACAAGGACACAACTATCAGTGTCATCAGACTCTCTCTCTCTCACTCACTCACTCACACACACACACACACACACACACACACACACGTTAGCTAACTAACTTGCTAAATACGAGGGGGCTGACTTAGTTTGTCATTCTAGCTAGTTTGTTAGTCTAACCGAGAACATCGTTAGCTAGCTCTATTTAAAAGACAGTGAGTTGTTCTATCTGTGGCTCTATTGGGAAGAAATTGGTCGGATAGAAGCGACTCATCTGGCTAACTTAGATAGCTACAGCTACGCTAACTAATGGTCGGTATTTAGGAGAAAAAAACAACAACACAAAAATAGCCTATACGTTTAGTTAAATGTAAATTCTAAACAACAAGCTAACTTTACATCAACTTAAATTGTTGTTTAATATATATATATTTTTTTCGGTTAAAATAGTCTCTTACTAACTTCCTCGAGGGTCCAATGTGTATATACTGCGAGTTCATGGGGCGTGACGTCAGTTCTTTTTTGTAAATATACTTCCGGATCTTGGGTCTTGTAGTCATTCAAATGTAGTCAGTTCACTTTGACTTCGAAGAAAAAATGTAAACGTTTCTTTCTTTTTTTTTACTTTCAAGTTTATTGTTGATTTATTGCGCATGCGAATAGGCCTCATACAGCACACATCATAAACGGTGACGTTAAACTTCTAATAATGCACATACGTAATAACAATATCCTCCGACCTGTTATTGTACAGGCCTCTGTAAAACACACACATATTCACCTGACACTGGATTTTACCACCAGGTGGAGTTACTCACACTCTCTCTCTCTCTCTCTCTCTCTCTCTCTCTCTCTCTCTCTCTCTCTCTCTCTCTCTCTCTCTCTCTCTCTCTCTCTCTCTCTCTCTCTCTCTCTCTCTCTCTCTCTCTCTCTCTCTCTCTCTCTCTCTCTCTCTCTCTCTCTCTCTCTCTCTCTCTCTCTCTCTCTCAGAGAGAGAGAGGTGGGGGGAGAGAGGTCTCTCTCTCTCTCTCTCTCACACTGAGGGCAGTGTGCAGTGTAATGGCGATTGCGTCGTCCGTGGATCTGTCAGGGCAGTAGGCGAATTGGAGAGGGTCGAGTGTGTCGGGGAGGGAGGAGGTGATATGGTCTTTGACTAGCCACTCGAAGCACTTCATGCTGACGGAAGTGAGTGCTACTGGTCAGTAGTCATTCAGTTCAGTTACTTTCTCTTTCTTGGGCACAGGGAAAGATAGTGGACATGTTGAAGCAGGTGGGGATAACGGCCTGAGCTAGGGTGAGAAAATGTCATAGAACAACAATTCCCAGCTGGCCTGTACATGCAACTAGGGCACGGCTAGAGATACCATCTGGGCGTGCCGGCAGCATCGCAAGGGTTAACAGTTGGTGGTTGAAAATATCCCTCTAGTAGTGTGGGGGCTGTGCTTTGGCAAAGTGGGTGGGGTTATATCCTGCCTGTTTGGCCCTGTCTGGGGGTATCATCGGATGGGGCCACAGTGTCTCCTGACCCCTCCTGTCTTAGCCTCCAGTATATATGCTACAGTAGTTTATGTGTCGGGGGGCTAGGGTCAGTTTGTTATATCTGGAGTACTTCTCCTGTCCTATTCGGTGTCCTGTGTGAATTTGAGTATGCTCTCTCTCTAATTCTCTCTTTCTCTCTTTTTTTATTTCTCTCTCTCGGAGGACCTGAGCCCTAGGACCATGCCTCAGGACTACCTGGCCTGATGACTCCTTGCTGTCCCCAGTCCACCTGGCCGTGCTGCTGCTCCAGTTTCAACTGTTCTGCCTGCGGCTATGGAATCCTGACCTGTTCACCGGACGTGCTACCTGTCCCAGACCTATTATTTGACCATGCTGGTCATTTATGAACATTTGAACATCTTGGCCATGTTCTGTTATAATCTCCACCCGGCACAGCCAGAAGAGGACTGGCCACCCCTCATAGCCTGGTTCCTCTCTAGGTTTCTAATCTCCACCCGGCACAGCCAGAAGAGTACTGGCCACCCCTCATAGCCTGGTTCCTCTCTAGGTTTCTTACTAGGTTTTGGCCTTTCTAGGGAGTTTTTCCTAGCCACCGTGCTTCTACACCTGCATTGCTTGTTGTTTGGGGTTTTAGGCTGGGTTTCTGTACAGCACTTTGCATATCAGCTGATGCAAGAAGGGCTATATAAATACATTTGATTTGATTTGAACACGTTTGAAGGACTTACATACGTCCTCAGTGGAGACTGTGAGTGTGTAGTCACGTTGTCCTCAGGGGCTCTCCTCGGCAGCTCAGGGTCATTGTGCTCGACTCTTGAGAAAAAGGTGTTTAGCCTGTCCTGTAGGCTGTCGTGGGAGACCGCGACGTGGCTAGCTTTCTTTTTGTAATCCGCTTTCGTCAGGAGCCACATTCGCCTTGTGTCTGACCCACTCAATTTCTCCTCCACTTTTGTCCCTATACTTGTGTTTCGCCATCTTGACGTAGGGCACCCATCAAACATTACAGAATTGGAGCAGCTGACGAGATGGCCAATGTTCCAGTAGAAAAGTGCAGAACAGAAAGCTCACTGGTGGCAAACTTAAAGATATGTATAATTTTCAGCCAGTAGTTTTGAAAGTGGTGCTCACGAGCCAAAAGTGGTCCCCATTTTTTGTGCACTACGTCATCAAATTGTGTACTACGTCATCAAATTGTGTACTACGTTATGCATTTCGTGTCATATGTCACAAATGTGGCACTTTGTATGATATCATGTTACTTATTAAAAAATTGGTTGTGTTTAAGGTCCCGGGGTGACCTCTATTTGGTTCTGCAGTGTTGAAAATCCAATAACAATGTGTTGAGACCAAAAGTTTTTTTCAAGAAATTACATCACCATGATAGGTTCCAGAAAGACACACAAATACAGTGCATTCGGTAAAGTATTCAGACCCCTTGACTTTTTCCACATTTTGTTAAGTAACAGCCTTATTCTAAAATAGAACTATAAAAAATATATATATATATCTTCGTCAATCTACACAAAATAGCTATAACATTTTGCTATGAGACTCGAAATGGAGCTCAGGTGCATCCTGTTTCCATTGATCATCCTTGAGATGTTTCTTCAACTTGTGGTAAATTAAATTGATTGGACATGATTTGGAAAGGCACACACCTGTCTATATAAGGTCCCACAGTTGACAGTGCATCTCATAGCAACAACCAAGCCACGAGGTCAAAGGAATTGTCCGTAGAGCTCTGAGACAGGATTGTGTACAGGCACATCTGGGGAAGGGTAGCAAAATATTTATGCAGCATTAAAGGTGCCCAAGAACACAATGTTCTTCATCATTCTTAAATGGAAGAAGTTGGGAACCACCCAGACTCTTCCTAGAGCTGTCCGCCCGGCCAAACTGAGCAATCTGGGGATGGGGGCCTTGGTCAGGGAGGTGGCAAAGATCCCGATGGTCACTGACAAAGCTCCAGAGCTCTTTCAGAAGGGCAACCATCTCTGCAGCACTCCACCAATCAGGCCTTTATGGTAGAGTGGCCAGATGAAAGCCACTCCTCAGTAAAAAGCACATGGCAGCCCGCTTGGAGTTTGCCAAAAGGGACCTAAAGGACTCTCAGACCATGAGAAATAAGATTCTCTTGTGTGATGAAACCAAGATTGAACTCTTTGGCCTGAATGCCAAGCATTACGTCTGGAGGAAACATGGCATCATCCCTAAGGTGAAGCATGGTGGTGGCAGCATCATGCTGTGGGGATGTTTTTCAGCAGCAAGGAATGGGAGACTAGTCAGGATCGAGGAAAATATGAACGGAGTAAAGTACAGAGAGATCCTTGACGAAAACCTGCTCCAGAGCACACGACCCTAAGCACACAGCCAAGTCAACCCAGGTGTGGCTTCGGGACAAGTCTCTGAATGTCCTTGAGTGGCCCAGCCAGAGTCCGGACTTGAAACCAAACAAACATCTCTGGAGAGACCTGAAAACGACTATGCAGCAACGCTCCCCTTCCAACCTGACAAAGCTTGAAAGGATTTGCAGAGAAAAATGGGAGAAACTCCCCAAATACAGGTGTGCCAAGCTTGTAGAGTCATACCCAAGAAGACTCAAGGCTGTAATCGCTCAAGGCTGTAACAGTGACAACAGGTTCCAGACAGACAGCGGCAACAGCTTCCAGACAGACAGTGACAACAGCTTCCAGACAGACAGCGGCAACAGCTTCCAGACAGACAGTGACAACAGGTTCCAGACAACAGAGGTCATCAGGTTCCTTGGTGTTGTGTTTCTCACCAAACTAAGTATTTCAATCGGTTTTAACTTGAAAAGTAATAACTACATGTGCTTTCTTGGCAGCTGTTCAAATAAATCACATTTTATTTTTACGTTTCATATATCTAGCTGATGATTATGAAGTTCTTTGTGTCTATCTTGTTTCGTCTATTGTTGCCATTGTCCTGGCTGGAAGAAGGTTCAGTGAATGGAGAGGTGAAGCGTGAGGTAATACAGTGTATCACCTTTACTCCACACACAGAGACGCTTAAAAGGCTCTCTCTCGCCCTCCAGTCTGCTGTTCCCGACCATGGCTAACAACAAAGAGACAGTGTTATAGTGTTACAGTGTTGCTGTGTCTGAGTGTCTGTGTTGACACTATTCCTGTGTGTTTCTCTCTGGGCCGGAGCCGAGGAGGATGCCAAGTAAGGCCCACCAAAGGCCTCAATTACTACAAGTAAGGTCCACCAAAGGCCTCAATTACTACAAGTAAGGTCAACCAAAGGCCTCAATTACTACAAGTAAGGTCCACCAAAGGCCTCAATTACTACAAGTAAGGTCCACCAAAGGCCTCAATTACAACAAGTAAGGTCAACCAAAGTCCTCAAATCACTACAAGTAACGTCATCTAAAGTCCTCCATTACCACAAGTAAGGTCATCCAAAGTCCTCCATCACCACAAGTAACGTCATCCAAAGTACTCCATCACCACAAGTAACATTATCCAAAGTCCTCCATCACTACTTCTATCCCCTCCTCTGTCTCTCGTCTTCTGCTGTTCTTTCAGGTACGGACGGATAAGAGAACAGCAGATAAGATGTAAGCTGATACGTCATGATGATGTGATGTCATACGCTGGCAGCGTATCAATGTCCTGGGAATAAATAACGTACGAGTATCACAGTGACCTAAATCACAGTGTGTTCTAACACTTTCTGACAAGTATTTAGCCTGGCTAAACAATGTTTGGAGTAAATAACCCAGGTCGTTTGAGACAACAACAAAAAAATACCCACCAATCTTTTTAGATTTATTCACGGTTATGACCTATGTCTTAACATAAGGAGATGTCAACACACGTGTAGTTGTGTATTATACAGTTCTAGTAACTATTCACATTTTACCATATACTATATTTCAATTGTTGATTCTGTATCTACATACTGTAAAATATAATTATATATAAGAACACGCTGTGTTAGTTGGGGGCCTGGTAACCCTGGTAACCCTGGTAACCCTAGTAACCCAGGAGTGAACATGTACATGGACTTTAGTCCCAACCTCTACTAATCACCTTACCTACTGAGCTAATTGATCACTATCAGTGATTGGCTAAATTCCCAGGCCTAATAAAAAAGCTAAACAAAAAGCCTGAAGCATATGCAGCGCTCCAGGACCAGGGTTGCCAGGTCAAGGGTTCACAGGACCAGGGTTGCCAGGTCAAGGGTTCACAGGACCAGGGTTGCCAGGTCAAGGGTTCACAGGACCAGGGTTGCCAGGTCAAGGGTTCACAGGACCAGGGTTGCCAGGTCAAGGGTTCACAGGACCAGGGTTGCCAGGTCAAGGGTTCACAGGACCAGGGTTGCCAGGTCAAGGGTTCACAGGACCAAGGTTGCCAGGACCAGGGTTGCCAGGACCAGGGTTGCCAGGACCAGGGTTGCCAGGTCCAGGGTTGCCAGGACCAGGGTTGCCAGGACCAGGGTTGCCTAGCCCTGCATTAGTTAGTCATCTACATGTCTGGGGGTGACTTTACACAGGTAATGTCCACAGTTTAACAGTGTCTCTACAATGGTACAGGGCATTCACCTGTTAGTTAGGTACAGCAGGATGTCTGTCTGTTGTTAGTTATATTGTCTCTATACAGCAGGATGTCTGTTGTTAGTTATATTGTCTCTATACAGCAGGATGTCTGTCTGTTGTTAGTTATAATGTCTCTATACAGCAGCATGTCTGTTGTTAGTTATAATGTCTCTATACAGCAGGGTCTGTGTGTCTGTTGTTAGGATCTGTGTGGCTGTTGTTAGGATCTGTGTGTATGTTGTTAGGGTCTGTGTGTCTGTTGTCAGCGTCTGTATGTCTGTTGTCAGGGTCTGTATGTCGGTTGTTAGGATCTGTGTGTCTGTTATCAGGGTATGTGTATGTTGTTCGGGTATGTGTGTCTGTTGTTAGGGTCTATATGTCTGTTATTAGGGGTGTAGTGTCTGTTGTTAGGGTATGTGTGTCTGTTGTCAGGGTCTGTGTGTCTGTTGTAAGGGTCGGTGTGTTTGTTAGGGTCTGCGTGTCTGTTGTTAGAGTCAGGGTGTCTGTTGTTGGGGTATGAGTGTCTATTGTTGGGGTCTGTGTGTCTGTTGTTGGGGTCTGTGTCTGTTGTTCGGGTATGCGTGTCTGTTGTTTGGGTATGTGTGTCTGTTGTTAGGGTCTATATGTCTGTTATTAGGGGTGTAGTGTCTGTTGTTAGGGTATGTGTGTCTGTTGTTAGGGTATGTGTGTCTGTTGTCAGGGTCTGTGTGTTTGTTGTTAGGGTCTGCATGTCTGTTGTTAGAGTCAGGGTGTCTGTTGTTGGGGTATGAGTGTCTGTTGTTGGGGTCTGTGTGTCTGTTGTCAGGGTCTGTGTGTCTGTTGTAAGGGTCTGTGTGTCTATTGTTAGAGTCAGGGTGTCTGTTGTTAGGGTCTGTGTGTCTGTTGTTAGGGTCGATGTATCTGTAACTTAGTTTCCCTAACATCACGGGGAGGTAGAACAGTTTCATCCACAGTGGAACACCCAGGAATGACTAAAGAGTTGCATTGCTTAAAGGAGAAGGAGAAAACGGTGATGTCTGAATCTTTGTTGTCCAGCTTGTCAAATTGTACGTGTGACCTTTCATCCAGGTGCCCTTAGAGCAGTTCTTCCCAAACTGGTCCAGTCCAGGTGGCTTTGGTCAGAAGTAGTTCACTAACTGGGGAGAAGTAGTCCACTAGCTGGGGAGAAGTAGTCCACTAGCTGGGGAGAAGTAGTCCACTAGCTGGGGAGAAGTAGTCCACTAGCTGGGGAGAAGTAGTGCACTAGCTGGGGAGAAGTAGTCCACTAGCTGGGGAGAAGTAGTTCACTAACTGGGGAGAAGCAGTTCACTAACTGGGGAGAAGTAGTTCACTAACTGGGGAGAAGTAGTTCACTAACTGGGAAGAAGTAGTCCACTAGCTGGGGAGAAGTAGTTCACTAGCTGGGGAGAAGTAGTCCACTAACTGGGGAGAAGTAGTCCACTAGCTGGGGAGAAGTAGTTCACTAGCTGGGGAGAAGTAGTTCACTAACTGGGAAGAAGTAGTCCACTAGCTGGGGAGAAGTAGTCCACTAACTGGGGAGAAGTAGTCCACTAACTGGGGAGAAGTAGTCCACTAGCTGGATGACATTTGCCTCGTCCCTTTCTGTCAGAAGGTCTTCCCCTTGCTCCTTCCTCTCTTGTTCCTTAAACATGTTTGGTGTATGGTGATATTGCTGTGACAATGTCAAGATTCTCTTTGTCAAATACTCAGTTCTGAATGGGATAGTTTCAGCCACTGAACTGAAAAAGGGAACTGGGCTCTTGATCGGACATGTACTCAAGTCATCTAAGACACTTACTGTACAGTTGTGTCACTTCCTTTATGCTTGTGTCACTTCCTTTATGCTCGTGTCGCTTCCTTTATGCTCGTGTCACTTCCTTTATGCTTGTGTCACTTCCTTTATGCTCGTGTCACTTCCTTTATGCTTGTGTCACTTCCTTTATGCTTGTGTCACTTCCTGATGTCACACTCTGATGGAGGAGGAGGAGGAGGAGATCCTGTCACACTCTGATGATGGAGGAAGAGGAGGAGGAGGCTTTGTCACAGACTGATGATGGAGGAGGAGGAGGAGGTCCTGTCACAGACTGATGATGGAGGAGGAGGAGGAGGAGATCCTGTCACACTCTGATGATGGAGGAAGAGGAGGAGGAGGCTTTGTCACAGACTGATGATGGAGGAGGAGGAGGAGGAGATCCTGTCACAGACTGATGATGGAGAAGGAGGAGGAGGCTTTGTCACAGACTGATGATGGAGGAAGAGGAGGAGATCCTGTCACAGACTGATGATGGAGAAGGAGGATGAGGAGGTCCTGTCACAGACTGATGATGGAGGAAGAGGAGGAGATCCTGTCACAGACTGATGATGGAGGAGGAAGAGGAGGAGGCTCTGTCACAGACTGATGATGGAGGAGGAGGAGATCCTGTCACACTCTGATGATGGAAGAGGAAGAGGAGGTCCTGTGGAACTGACAGAGAGAAGAGTTGAGTTATACACTGATGACACAAACACATCCTTGTAGATTAAAACTTTGTTTATCACCTTGCTGCCTTGCACCCCCCCATTGTAGTAGAGTGGCGTGCTCTGAGCCGAGACGCTGGTGCTGTAGTAAGATGGTTCGGTCCGAACAGAGGGGCGTTTGGGTTTGTCCTTGTAGTCATTGTCCTTGATGATGTCATACTGACGACAGAACAGAGCTATTACCGCTGGAGAGGAGAGAGGACAGGGGGTTGAAGACAGAACAGAGAGGAGACAGAGGACAGGGGGTTGAAGACAGAACAGAGAGGAGACAGAGGACAGGGGGTTGAAGACAGAACAGAGAGGAGACAGAGGATTGAAGACAGAACAGAGAGGAGACAGAGGACAAGGGGTTGAAGACAGAACAGAGAGGAGACAGAGGACAGAGGGTTGAAGACAGAACAGAGAGGAGACAGAGGACAGGGGGTTGAAGACAGAACAGAGATGAGACAGAGGACAGGGGGTTGAAGACAGAATAGAGAGGAGACAGGAGACAGAGGGTTGAAGACAGAACAGAGATGAGACAGAGGACAGGGGGTTGAAGACAGAACAGAGAGGAGACAGAGGACAGGGGGTTGAAGACAGAACAGAGATGAGACAGAGGACAGGGGGTTGAAGACAGAACAGAGAGGAGACAGAGGACAGGGGGTTGAAGACAGAACAAAGAGGAGACAGAGGACAGGGGGTTGAAGACAGAACAGAGAGGAGACAGAGGACAGGGGGTTGAAGACAGAACAAAGAGGAGACAGAGGACAGGGGGTTGAAGACAGAACAGAGAGGAGACAGAGGACAGGGGGTTGAAGACAGAACAGAGATGAGACAGAGGACAGGGGGTTGAAGACAGAACAGAGAGGAGACAGAGGATTGAAGACAGAACAGAGAGGAGACAGAGGACAGGGGGTTGAAGACAGAACAGAGAGGAGACAGAGGACAGGGGGTTGAAGACAGAACAGAGATGAGACAGAGGACAGGGGGTTGAAGACAGAACAGAGAGGAGACAGAGGACAGGGGGTTGAAGACAGAACAAAGAGGAGACAGAGGACAGGGGGTTGAAGACAGAACAGAGAGGAGACAGAGGATTGAAGACAGAACAGAGATGAGACAGAGGACAGGGGGTTGAAGACAGAACAGAGAGGAGACAGAGGACAGGGGGTTGAAGACAGAACAGAGAGGAGACAGAGGACAGGGGGTTGAAGACAGAACAGAGAGGAGACAGAGGACAGGGGGTTGAAGACAGAACAGAGAGGAGACAGAGGACAGCGGGTTGTAACAATAGATACAGTGGGGCAAAAAAGGGAGTTGAAAGTCTGTGTTGCCAAGCAACAGCCCCAAAACATCACTACTTTTGAGGAGATCTGCATGGAGGAATGGGTCAAAATACCAGCAACAGTGTGTGAAAACCTTGTGAAGACTTACAGAAAACGTTTGACCTCTGTCATTGCCAACAAAGGGTATATAACAAAGTATTGAGATAAACTTTTGTTATTGACCAAATACTTATTTTCCACCATAATTTGCAAATAAATTCATTAAAAATCCTACAATGTGATTTTCTGGAATTTTTATCTTCTCATTTTGTCTGTCATAGTTGTAGTGAACCTATGATGAAAATTACAGGCCTCTCTCATCTTCTTAAGTGGGAGAACTTGCACAATTTGTGGCTGACTAAATACTTTTTTTCCCCACTGTATATAATATAATAGTGTGTAATAATGTTTTATCTAATTCTGTGTTGTGTCACACACACACACACACACACACACACACACACACACACACACACACACAGAGAGAGAGAGAGACCAACCTGCCCAGAGTAGCAGTACAGTGGTGACGATGAGTAGTTCTCCTGTCTGCAGGTTAGGGGTCAGATCCATCCCTTCCATGGTCGGGTCATCTAGGGTAGAGGGGGAAAAGTTACTGTTTGTATATGCATGCACGTGTGTGTGCATGCATGTGTGTGTGTGTGTGCGTCCATGTCTGTGTGTGTATGTTTGCATGTGTGTGTCTACCGTCTATGCTTCCTATAGGGTAGTGATCAGTCTTCTCCAGGGTCCTGAAGTGGACAGTGTGACTGGGCTGGCTGTCTCCCTGAAGACCTATGGACTGGACCTAAGATATAAAACACAATCAGACCTGCAACCCCCTCACGTGTTGAATGCAGGAATGAGGGAGAACTCGGTTAGTTTTTTTGAAAAGTCTCTGAAAAAGTGTTCTATTGAAAAAGTTTGGTTACTAGCTACCTTTTTTGAATTTTGGATCCCATGATGTGGTTAGCATCAGGTGCTGGGACCATTACTATCTGTCCAGGGATCCTGCTGACCAAGGGTCTAAAGAGCTGCTGGGCATAGCAGCTAGCCTATGTATAGATTCTCTGGCAACGGCTCTGGTGAACATTCCTGCAGTCAGAAT
The DNA here is from genome assembly GCF_013265735.2 of Oncorhynchus mykiss. Lineage (NCBI taxonomy): Eukaryota > Metazoa > Chordata > Actinopteri > Salmoniformes > Salmonidae > Oncorhynchus > Oncorhynchus mykiss. The sequence goes on along the minus strand of NC_048583.1, from coordinate 60,372,529 downwards.
GCCAATTGCACGCTTCCTCAAAACTTGAGACATCTGTGGCATTGTGTTGACCTCTACCTCTACCCCTGACCTCTAACCCCTGACCTCTACCTCTAACTCCTGTCCTTTACTTCTAACCCCTGACCTCTAACCCCTGACCTCTATTCCCTGACCTATACATCTACCCCCTGACCTCTAACCCCTGACCTCTATTCCCTGATCTCTACCTCTACCCCCTGACCTCTAACCCCTGACCTCCACCTCTACCCCCTGACCTCTAACCCCTGACCTCTACCCCTGATCTCTACCTCTACCCCTGACCTCTAACCCCTGACCTCTAACCCCTGACCTCTACCCCTGATCTCCACCTCTACCTCCTGACCTCCACCTCAACCCCCTGACCCCTACCTCTACCCCCTGACCTCTACCTCTACCCCTGATCTCTACCTCTACCCCTGACCTCCACCTCTACCCCCTGACCTCTAACCCCTGACCTCTACCTCTACCCCTGATCTCCACCCCCACCCCCTGACCTCCACCTCTACCCCCTGACCTCTACCTCTACCCCCTGACCTCTACCTCTACCCCCTGACCTCTACCTCTACCCCCTGACCTCTAACCTGTACCTGTACGCTGTAGTGTGTGTCTTCATCCAGGTCCCACAACACACACGCTCGACTTGACGAGTTCACCTCCCGAATGGAGCGCTGCATCAGCCCATCCTGCCTCTACACACACACACACACACACACACACATACAGTACCAGTCAGAAGTTTGGAAACACGAACTCATTCAAGGGTTTTTCTTTATTTTTTACTAATAATAGTGAAGACGTCAAAACTATAAAATAACACATATGGAATCATGTAGTAACCAAAAAAGTGTTACATTTGAGATTTTCCACAGTAGTAGTCCCTTTGCCTTGATGACAGCTTTGCACACTCTTGGCATTCTCTCAACCAGCTTCATGAGGTAGTCACCTGGAATGCATTTCAATTATTAGGCGTGCCTTGTTAAAAGTTAATTTGTGGAATTTATTTCCTTCTTAATGCGTTTGAACCAATGAGTTGTGTTGTGACAAGGTAGGGGTGGTATACAGAAGATTGGCCTATTTGGTAAAAGACCAAATCCATATTACGGCAAGAACAGCTCAAATAAGCGAAGAGAAACGACAGTCCATCATAACATGAAAGGTCAGTCAATGCAGAAAATGTCAAGAACTGAAAGTTTCTTCAAGTGACGTCACAAAAACCACCAAACGATGATGAACATGGCTCTCATGAGGACCGCCACAGGAAAGGAAGACCCAGAGATACCTCTGTTGCAGAAGAAAAGTTCATTAGAGCCTCAGAAATTGCAGCCCAAATAAATGCTTCACAGAGTTCAGGTAACAGACAGATCTCAACATAAACTGCTCAGAGGAGACTGATATCCCTCTAGTGGTGTGGGTGCTGTGCTTTGGCAAAATGGGTGGGGTTATATCCTGCCTGTTTGGCCCTGTCCGGGGGTATCGTCGGATGGGGCCACAGTGTCTCCCGACCCCTCCAGTCTCAGCCTCCAGTATATATGCTGCAGTAGTTTATGTGTCGTGGGGCTAGGGTCAGTCTGTTATATCTGGAGTATTATTTCTCCTGTCTTATCCGGTGTCCTGTGTGAATGTAAGTATGCTCTCTCTCTCTTTCTTTCTTTCTTTCTTTCTTTCCTTCTTTCTTTCTTTTTTTCTCTCTCTCGGAGGACCTGAGCCCTAGGACCATGCCTCAGGACTAACTGGCCTGATGACTCCTTGCTGTCCCCTGTCCACCTGGCCATGCTGCTGCTCCAGTTTCAACTGTTCTGCCTGCGGCTATGGAACTGGAACCCTGACCTGTTCACCGGATGTGCTACCTGTCCCAGACCTGCTGTTTTCAACTCTCTAGAGACAGCAGGAATCCTGACCTGTTCACCGGATGTGCTACCTGTCCCAGACCTGCTGTTTTGAACTCTCTAGAGACAGCAGGAATCCTGACCTGTTCACCGGATGTGCTACCTGTCCCAGACCTGCTGTTTTCAACTCTCTAGAGACAGCAGCAGCGGTAGAGATACTCTGAATGATCGTCTATGAAAAGCCAACTGACATTTACTCAAGAGGTGCTGACATGTTGCACCCTCGACAACCACTATGATTATTATTATTTGACCCTGCTGGTCATCTATGAACATTTGAACATCTTGGCCATGTTCATCATCTTGGCCATAATCTCCACCCGGCACAGCCAGAAGAGGACTGGCCAACCCCTCATAGCCTGGTTCCTCTCTAGGTTTCTTCCTAGGTTCTGGTGTTCCTAGGGAGTTTTTCCTAGCCACCGTGCTTCTACACCTGCATTGCTTGCTGTTTGGGGTTTTAGGCTGGGTTTCTGTACAGCACTTTGATTGATTGGTTACTACATGATTCCATATGTGTTATTTAATAGTTTTGATGTCCTCATTATTATTCTACAATTGAGAAAATAGTGAGAGAAAAAAATATTTGACCGGTTAGTGCATATTATATATATATCTTTCTCACCTGTTGTGAGATGACGTATCCGATGACAATGTCTCCCTGTGGTACACTCCAGATGATGAGGGCGGAGTCTGATCTCAGCTGACTTACCGATACGTTGACTGGAGCCACTGGCACTGCTGTTACAACACAGAAAAAACTTACATATTACACACCTTTTACCACGCCATTGTTGAATACTCATTTCCGATTGGCTTGAAGGGCATTCTAGAGTGTGCATAATGACATCATTAAAAACATCCCAGGCCAAATGTCTCTCCTGACCAATCACAAAGCAGGACACATCAGGACATCCTGAATATTCAACAGTCTGGTATGACATTCTGTAGGCTCGGCCCTAATATATGTCCTCTCTGTCACCTCCAGCCAACATGGCAGGTAGTCTAGTGGTTAGAGGGTTGGGCCAGTAAACGAAAGGTTCCTGGATTGACTCCCCGAGATGACAAGGTCAAAACCTGTAGTTCTGCCCCTGAGCAAGGCAGTTAACCACTGTTCCTAGGCCGTCATTGTAAATAAGAATTTGTTCTTAACTGACTTGCCTAGTTAAATAAAGGTTAAATAAAATACATTTAAAAAGTAAAATAGCACAAGACAATGCCTAAGGGTCAGTATGTCCTTCCCCCTCTGAGGGGCCACAATGTCTCTGTTACAGTATCCAGAGGACTGACTATATCTCTGTTACAGTATCCAGAGGACTGACTATATTTCTGTTACAGTATCCAGAGGACTGACTATATCTCTGTTACAGTATCCAGAGGACTGACTATATCTCTGTTACAGTATCCAGAGGACTGACTATATCTCTGTTACAGTATCCAGAGGACTGACTATATCTCTGTTACAGTATCCAGAGGACTGACTATCTCTCTGTTACAGTATCCAGAGGACTGACTATATCTCTGTTACAGTATCCAGAGGACTGACTATCTCTCTGTTACAGTATCCAGAGGACTGACTATCTCTCTGTTACAGTATCCAGAGGACTGACTATATCTCTGTTACAGTATCCAGAGGACTGACTATATCTCTGTTACAGTATCCAGAGGACTGACTATATCTCTGTTACAGTATCCAGAGGACTGACTATATCTCTGTTACAGTATCCAGAGGACTGACTATATCTCTGTTACAGTATCCAGAGGACTGACTATATCTCTGTTACAGTATCCAGAGGACTGACTATCTCTCTGTTACAGTATCCAGAGGACTGACTATATCTCTGTTACAGTATCCAGAGGACTGACTATATCTCTGTTACAGTATCCAGAGGACTGACTATATCTCTGTTACAGTATCCAGAGGACTGACTATATCTCTGTTACAGTATCCAGAGGACTGACTATTGAATGTGACAGAATAATACTATATCATCCATGTTAAGCAATATGTTGACTGATGCTATCTCTATGGATGTATGATCTCCGTGGTAACTGTTCACTGACGATAACTCTGATGCTATCTCTATGGATCTATGATCTCCGCGGTAACTGTTCACTGATGATAACTCTGATGCTATCTCTATGGATGTATGATCTCCGTGGTAACTGTTCACTGACGATAACTCTGATGCTATCTCTATGGATGTATGATCTCCGTGGTAACTGTTCACTGACGATAACTCTGATGCTATCTCTATGGATGTATGATCTCTGTACAGAGTGAACTCTGATTTACTCTGCAACAGGTTTTTTTTGTGTTGTGTGTCTTATTTACAATCCTTTAGATTCTGTGACACCCTGTGAAGATTGGGCTCGAGTGTTTAGGTTAGTGTAACCTTGGTATTGTTGGACTGGTCAGGCAGAACCCTTTTTTGGTTCCGGATAGAACTGGGCGGCAGGGAGCCTAGCAGTTAACAGCATTGGCCCAGTAACCCGAAAGGTCGCAAGGCACTTAAACCCTAATTGCTCCTGTAAGTCCCTCTGGATAACAGCATAATGTCAAAAACGGTGGTTGGTTTTGGGTTGAGAAAGTCACACCTTCAGATGATATAAATGGAATTAAATGCCTTGGTTCTCTCTCTCTCTCTCTCTCTCTCTCTCTCTCTCTCTCTCTCTCTCTCTCTCTCTCTCTCTCTCTCTCTCTCTCTCTCTCTCTCTCTCTCTCTCTCTCTCTCTCTCTCTCTCTCTCTCTCTCTCTCTCTCTCTCTCTCTCTCTCTCTCTCTCTCTCTCTCTCTCTCTCTCTCTCTCTCTCTCTCTCTCTCTCTCTCTCTCTCTCTCTCTCTCTCTCTCTCTCTCTCTCTCTCTCTCTCTCTCTCTCTCTCTCTCTCTCTCTCTCTCTCTCTCTCTCTCTCTCTCTCTCTCTCTCTCTCTCTCTCTCTCTCTCTCTCTCTCTCTCTCTCTCTCTCTCTCTCTCTCTCTCTCTCTCTCACCTTGTATCCAGTCCATGGAGGAAGGTTGAATGATCAATTCTCATTTGCTAGAGCTTCTATGCCTCTGGCCTAGTGAGCATCTTTTTGTTCATGGTTTGTCCTGTAACCTGAGGATCTATATGCCTAGAAGTATGCTTTATTAATGTCAGTATTGCCTTGTAACTTCAGCTTTACGCCTTGTACGTGAATCCTTTCATTTGACAAAGTGAATTTGAATTTGATTCTTCGATCTTAGTCAGCTAAACGCATAATACTTGATTGTACATTGTTTTAGTAGAATGTTAAACGGAGTCAGATATTCAGTTTAATAGACTTTGATCATATTAATTGCTTAGTCTCACTATGGGAGTATATTATATTATAATAATATTACCCCAGTACTTTCCCTCCTGAAACAGATGATCAATCATACATCGTCACGTACAGTGGAAGACTGGAAGAATGAGAGATGGGGAGAGAGAGAGAGAGAGAGAGAGAGAGAGAGAGAGACAGAGACAGAGACAGAGACAGAGACAGAGAGAGAGAGAGAGAGAGAGAGAGAGAGAGAGAGAGAGAGAGAGAGAGACAGACAGACAGACAGACAGACAGACAGACAGACAGACAGACAGACAGACAGACAGACAGACAGACAGACAGACAGACAGACAGACAGACAGACAGACAGACAGACAATGACAGAGAGAGAGACAGACAGACAGATAATGACAGAGAATGAAAGAGAGAGAGACAGAGAATGACAGAGAATGAAAGAGAGAGAGACAGATAGAGAATGACAGAGAATGACAGAGAGAGAGAGAGAGAGAGACAGAGAGAGAGAGAGAGAGAGAGAGACAGAGAGAGAGAGAGAGAGACAAACAGACAGACAGACAGACAGACAGACAGACAGACAGACAGACAGACAATGACAGAGTGAGAGACAGACAGACAGAGAATGAAAGAGAGAGAGACAGACAGACAGATAATGACAGAGAATGAAAGAGAGAGAGACAGACAGACAGACAGAGAATGACAGAGTGAAAGACAGACAGACAGACAGACAGAGAATGAAAGAGAGAGAGAGACAGACAGACAGAGAATGACAGAGAATGAAAGAGAGAGACAGACAGACAGAGAATAACAGAGAATGAAAGAGAGAGAGAGAGAGAGAGAGACAGACAGACAGACAGACAGACAGACAGACAGACAGACAGACAGACAGACAGACAGACAGACAGACAGACAGTCAATGGTAGGCTTCGAGGGGACTCCTATGGTAGGTACACCTATAGCTCATCTCTTGGCAGTAGCACTGTAGACTACTTTATCACTGACCTCAACCCAGAGTCTCTCAGAGTGTTCACAGTCAGCCCACTGACACCCATATCAGACCACAGCAAAATCACAGACTACTTGAACAGAGCAATACTCAATCACGAGGCATCAAAGCCAAAGGAACTGAGTAACATTAAGAAATGCTATAGATGGAAGGAAAGCAGTTTGGAAACCTACCAAAAAACAATTAGGCAACAACAAATTCAATCTCTTCTAGACAATTTCCTGGGTAAAACGTTCCACTGTAATAGCGAAGGTGTAAACTTGGCAGTAGAAAATCTTAACAGTATATTGACCTCTCAGCTTCCCTATCAAATCTAAAAATCTCAAATAGAAAACCGAAGAAAATGAACAACAATGATAAATGGTTTGATGAAGAATGCAAAAATCTAATAAAGAAATTGAGAAACCTGTCCAACCAAAAACATAGAGACCCTGGAAAACCTGAGTCTACGCCTTCACTATGGTGAATCACTAAAACAATACAGAAATACACTATGGAAACAGAAGGAACAGCACGTCAGAAATCAGCTCAATGTAATTGAAGAATCCATAGACTCTAACCACTTGGGAAAATTGGAAAACACTAAACAAACAACAACACGAATAATTATCTATCCAAAATGGAGCTGTATGGGTAAACCACTTCTCCAAACTTTGGCTCTATAACAAAGAATAAAGAGCAAAAACATATACATGATCAAATACAAATCTTAGAACCAACTATTAAAGACTACCAGAACACACTGGATTCTCCAATTACATTGAATGAGTTACAGGACAAAATAAAAACCCTCCAACCCAAAAAGGCCTGTGGTGTTGATGGTATCCTTAATGAAATGATCAAATATACAGACAACAAATTCCAATTGGCTATACTAAAACTCTTTAACATCATCCTTAGCTCTGGCATCTTCCCCAATATTTGGAACCAAGGACTGATCATCCCAATCCACAACAGTGGAGACAAATTTGACCCCAATAACTACCGTGGAATATGCGTCAACAGCAACCTTGGGAAAATCCTCTGCATTATCATTAACAGCAGACTCGTACATTTCCTCAATGAAAACAATGTACTGAGCAAATGTCAAATTGGCTTTTTACCAAATTACCGTAAAACAGACCACGTATTCACCCTGCACACCCTAATTGACAACCAAACAAACCAAAACAAAGGAAAAGTCTTCTCATGCTTTGTTGATTTCAAACAAGCCTTCGACTCAATTTGGCATGAGGGTCTGCTATACAAATTGATGGAAAGTGGTGTTGGGTGTAAAACATACCACATTATAAAATCCATGTACACAAACAACAAGTGTTCGGTTAAAATTGGCAAAAAAAACACTAGACACTGTTGCCCTAGAGCACACAAAAAACTATACATACCTTGGCCTAAACATCAGCGCCACAGGTAACTTCCACAAAGCTGTGAACGATCTGAGAGACAAGGCAAGAAGGGCATTCTATTCCATCAAAAGGAACATAATTTCAACATACCAATTAGGATCTGGCTAAAAATACTTGAATCAGTCATAGAGCCCATTGCCCTTTATGGTTGTGAGGTCTGGGGTCCGCTCACCAACCAAGATTTCACAAAATGGGACAAACACCAAATTGAGACTCTGCATGCAGAATTCTGCAAAAATATCCTCCTTAGTACAACGTAGAACACCAAATAATGCACTCAGAGCAGAATTAGGCCAATACCCACTAATTATCAAAATGCAGAAAAGAGCCGTTCAAATCTACAACCACCTAAAAGGAAGCGATTCCCAAACCTTCCATAACAAAGCCATCACCTACAGAGAGATGAACCTGGAGAAGAGTCCCCTAAGCAAGCTGGTCCTGGGGCTCTGTTCACAAACACAAACACACCCCACAGAGCCCCAGGACAGCAGCACAATTAGACCCAACCAAATCATGAGAAAACAAAAAGATAATTACTTGACACATTGGAAAGAATTAACAAAAAAACAGAGCAAAATAGAATGCTATTTGGCCCTACACAGAGAGTACACAGCGGCAGAATACCTGACCACTGTGACTGACCCAAACTTAAGGAAAGCTTTGACTATGTACAGACTCAGTGAGCATAGCCTTGCTATTGAGAAAGGCCGCCATAGCCTGTCTTCTCTTGAGAGCCATGTCTGCCTATGTGCTCACTGCCCACAAAATGAGGTGGAAACTGAGCTGCACTTCCTAACCTCCTGCCCAATGTATGACCATATTAGAGAGACATATTTCCCTCAGATTACACAGATCCACAAAGAATTCGAAAACAAATCCAATTTTGAAAAACTCCCATATCTACTGGGTGAAATTCCACAGTGTGCCATCACAGCAGCAAGATTTGTGACCTGTTGCCACAAGAAAAGGGCAACCAGTGAAGAACAAACACCATTGTAAATACAACCCATATTTATGCTTATTTATTTTCCCTTGTGTACTTGAACCATTTGTACATTGTTACAACACTATATATATATAATATGACATTTGTAATGTCTTTATTGTTTTGAAACTTCTGTATGTGTAATGTTTACTGTTCATTTGTATTGTTTATTTCACTT
>NC_048583.1:60236253-60358753 GCF_013265735.2 Oncorhynchus mykiss | reverse complement strand
TCAGAGATCACTAGGATGACACACCAAATGATGACCACCAATCATAGATCACTAGGATGACACACCAAATGATGACCACCAATCAGAGATCACTAGGATGACACACCAAATGATGACCACCAATCAGAGATCACTAGGATGACACACCAAATGATGACCACCAATCAGAGATCACTAGGATGACACACCAAATACATTGATGGATCCTCTTTGTCTTCTTCTAACGCCTCTTAAGGGGAAAGTAATCCGATTACCTGAGTTTGGATAATCAGATTACATTTAGAAAGTAATTTAACAAACCTTGTAAATACTGAACCACACACGCACGCACGCACGCACACACACACACACACACACACACACACACACACACACACACACACACACACACACACACACACACACACACACACACACACACACACACACACACACACACACACACACACACACCAGCATGACAAAGAGTGAAGACCTTGAGAAAGGTGAATGTACCACAGACAGTCAGGTACCAACACCGGGGGTTGTTTAACCATAGCGACTTACTGGCTGTCACCATCAGCGTGTTCCATGTGGTCAGCAGGAGGGTAGCGAGGCTCAATGAGACAGCAACATCAGCAGGCATGTTCTCCCCCTCTCTCTCTCTCTCTCCTCCTCCTCCTCCTTCGCCACTAGATCACATTGCAAACAATTCCCTCACCCACAGCTGTTGATCTTTTTGTTTTTGAAAAGAAGAACAGACAAAATAAATAACAATGTCAGTGTGATTGGTTTTCCAGGAGGGGGGAAAGCGTTGCTGTTACGGGAATTTCGGTTTCCACCCGCACTTGAAGGACTCACGGTTATGAATCGATCCTGGTCAGCGGTCCACTATGGGGACAAACAGCTCGATATCCGACGGTGAACGATGTTCACATCCGCGATGTTGCTTCTAAGCCGACTCAAACAGCTGTTGCTATTTTTTGAGGGGATGTAAATGGAAGGAAAAGAGGAGAGTGGGAAGAGAGAGGAGGAGAGAAACAGAGACAGCTGTTGCTCCCGTTGGGCGTTTCAGATCTACGGCCAGCGCCCACTAGCCTGTACACGTTCACCAGTTCACAGACAGAAAGGAGGGGAGAGGTAAAGGAATAAAGAAGAGGAAGGGAGGAGGAGGAGGAGGAGGAGATGTCTTGTCGTCTGTCTCCAGGGTTTGGCAGTTTACCGTTCAGCCTGCATAGCACGAGAGGATCCGAGGCATCCTACTGACAGCGTGTTCTTCCGCGAGTCCCAGGAGACACCCTGGCACGCGAATATTTCTTTCATCTACTGCCCGGTTTGTTGAATCTTGCACGCACAACGGTAAATCTCTCTCTCTCACTCTCTCTCATGAATCAGACCTGATTCCTCTGCAGAGAGTGAGCAGGTGTGTGGATGATGGACCCAGAGCCACATATAAATATGTCTATATGGTTTTGGAATGGCCTATTTTGTCAGATCACATGAGAAAAATATAATATACTAATCATTGACGTGTCTGTGTGTGTGTGTGTGTGTGTGTGTGTGTGTGTGTGTGTGTGTGTGTGTGTGTGTGTGTGAGAGAGCGCAATAAACTTTGTCTCGGACTGTTTGATATCTGCATGTCTCAAAGGTCACTTAGTGGAGCAAGAGAGAGACCTTCGTCCATGGCTTATGTTTAGCGTTGCTGTGTGTGTGAGAGCAGAGAGAGGGAGAGGGAGAGGGAGAGAGAGAGAGAGAGAGAGAGAGAGAGACAGAGAGACAGAGAGACAGAGCGAGAGAGAGAGACAGAGAGAGAGAGACAGAGAGAGAGACAGAGAGAGAGAGAGAGAGAGAGAGAGAGAGAGAGAGAGAGCAAAAGAGACAGACTGACAGGCATTTAAAACACTGGAATATCTCTTCGTCTTTCGACCTACAGCGTTCTTTAACAATGGAGAAAATGGACTTCAGTGAGATCTCCGACACGTGCAAGTGGGAGGTAAGAGATCTGGAGGGAAGTGGCACAAAGTGTTATGGTTATCCACAAGGGGCTCTGGTCAAAATGTAGGGTACCATTTTAGCCACAGATCGCTCTGTCTAGACTCCAACTCCCATGATGCTTCTGTGTCAGTCGCCAGATTACGAGCCATGGTTTCCTGTGTCGGAGAAGTCCAACCCCCTGACTCGTGACATCGACAAGTCCTCGCCCAATCATATTGTCCGTCTGCTGGCAGCCTGCGACGCACAGATGTTCCAAAAGGACACAGGAACCACCTACCAGGTCAGGGGTCAGAGGTTAGAGGTCAGAGAGTGGTCAGGTAGGATGAAGGCTCTGGGAAAGAAGAGTCATCCACCCTTAACATACATTTTTGGACCAATGCAACACACTCACCTTGATAGACACATCACACCATTTTGAGGTTTGGGGAAGAATTCAATGTTCTAGGTCAGTGACAGGGGTTTGTGTGTGTGTGTGTGTGTGTGTGTGTGTGTGTGTGTGTGTTTCAGAGGATGTTCAGTGACAGTGTGGTGTTGACCATGCTGGAGGTGGCCAGGACGGTGGAGCAAATTCTCAGGGTGAAACACTCTTCTCTGTAAAGATACATTCTATACACATACAGACACATTCTATACACATACAGACACATTCTATACACATACAGACAAATTCTATACACATACAGACACATTCTATACACATACAGACACATTCTATACACATACAGACCCATTGTATACACATACAGACACATTCTATACACAGACAGACATTCTATACACATACAGACATTCTATACACATACAGAGACATTCTATACACATACAGACACATTCTATACACATATAAACACATTCTATACACATACAGACATTCTATACACATACAGACATTCTATACACATACAGACACATTCTATACACATACAGACACATTCTATACACATACAGACACATTCTATACACATATAGACATTATATACACATACAGACACATTCTATACACATACAGACACATTCTATACACATACAGACACATTCTATACACATACAGACACATTCTATACACATACAGACATTCTAAACACATACAGACATTCTATACACATACAGACATTCTATACACATACAGACACATTCTATACACATACAGACACATTATATACACATACAGACATTCTATACACATACAGACACATTCTATACACATACAGACACATTCTATACACATACAGACATTCTATAAATATACAGACATTCTATACACATACAGACACATTATATACACATACAGACACATTCTATACACATATAAACACATTCTATACACATACAGACATTCTATACACATATAAACACATTCTATACACATACAGACACATTCTATACACATATAAACACATTCTATACACATACAGACATTCTATACACATATAAACACATTGTATACACATACAGACACATTCTATACACATACAGACACATTCTATACACATACAGACATTCTATACACATACAGACATATTCTATACACATACAGACCCATTCTATACACATACAGACACATTATATACACATACAGACACATTCTATACACATACAGACACATTCTATACACATACAGACATTCTATATACATATAAACACATTCTATACACATACAGACACATTATATACACATACAGACACATTCTATACACATATAAACACATTCTATACACATACAGACATTCTATACACATATAAACACATTCTATACACATACAGACACATTCTATACACATATAAACACATTCTATACACATACAGACATTCTATACACATATAAACACATTGTATACACATACAGACACATTCTATACACATACAGACACATTCTATACACATACAGACATTCTATACACATACAGACACATTCTATACACATACAGACATTATATACACATACAGACACATTCTATACACATACAGACACATTCTATACACATACAGACACATTCTATACACATACAGACATTATATACACATACAGACACATTCTATACACATACAGACATTCTATACACATACAGACATTCTATACACATACAGACACAGTGAGGTTTTCTGAATTGTAGCTTCTGTTCTTGTATCGTGTGTGTGTGTGTGTGTGTGTGTGTGTATGTGTGTGTGTGTGTGTGTGTGTGTGTATGTGTGTGTGTGTGTGTGTGTGTGTGTGTGTGTGTGTGTGTGTGTGTGTGTGTGTGTGTGTGTGTGTGTGTGTGTGTGTGTGTGTGTGTGTGTGTGTGTGTGTTTGACAGGACCCAGAGGATAGTCTGGTTGTGTTGAGTGGTTGTGGAACCTCTGGTCGCTTGGCCTTCCTAATGGCGGTAATTGTTACTATATTTGATCATTTTATAATTGTATAATTTGGTATGTGCAGTATCTTTATGAGATGTGATGGTTTTTCCAGTCATGTTTTAACAGAGCCCTGAGAGACAGGCAGCAGAATACTGTTTACTCTTATATCATTGCTGGGGGAGACAGGTGAGAGTGTGAGATATTACACACACACACACACACACACACACACGTACATACACACACACACACACACACACACGTGCATACACACACGTACATACACACACACACACACACACACACGCACACACACACACACAAACACACACACACACACACGCACACACGTGCATACACACACGTACATACACACACACACACACACACACACACACACGCACACACACGCACACACACATACAACGTGCATACACACACACGCACACACACATACACACACGTGCATACACACACGTACATACACACACACACACACACACACACGCACACACACATACACACACGTGCATACACACACGTACATACACACACACACACACACACACACACACACACACGCACACACACGCACACACACATACAACGTGCGTGCCCACGCAAGCTTTCTATGTTCTGTTGTGTTTAATGTTCTGTGTCATGTTGTGTGTTTAATATTGTTTAAGGTTCAAATCAAATTGTATTAGTCACATGCACAACAGCATGTCACCTCACAGTGAAATGTTTACTTAAATAAGAGCCCCTAACCAACAGTGCAGTTTAAAAAAAAAAAATATGGATACGAATAAGAGATAAAAGTAACAAGTAATTAAAGAGCAGCAGTAAAGTAACAATAGTGAGACTATATACAGGGGGGTATCGGTACAGAGTCAATGTGCGGGGGCACGGGTTAGTTGAGGTAGTGTGTACATGTAGGTAGAGTTATTAAAGTGACTATGCATAGAGGGGAGCAATGCAAATAGTCTGGGTAGCCATTTGACTAGATGTTTTGGAGTCTCATGGCTTAGGGGCAGAAGCTGTTAAGAAGCCTCTTGGACCTAGACTTGGTGCTCCGGTACCGCTTGCTGTGCGGTAGCAGAGAGAACAGTCTATGACTAGGGTGTCTGGAGTCTTTGACAATTTTTAGGACCTTCCTCTGATACCGCCTGGTATAGAGGTCCTGGATGGCAGGAAGCTTGGCCCCAGTTGTCATGTATTGTCATGTTGTGTCTTGTTTCTGTCCTTTCCCTTCACCCTGTCTCCCTCTGCTGGTCGTTATTAGGTTACCTTTTCTCCCCCTCTTTCCCCCAGCTGTTCCTTGTCTCCTCCTAACTACCTCGTCACCCCTTTTCCCACCTGTTCCCTTTTTCCCTCTGATTAGTCCTCTATATCTCTCTCTGTTTTTGTTCCTGTCTTTGTCGGATTCTTGTTTGTGTTATTCATGCCTGAACCAGACTATCGTCATGTTTGCTGCAACCTTGTCCTGTCCTGTCGGAATCTGCCGGTCCATCTGAGCCTACGTTTGTTTTGTTATTAAAGAAGCTCTGTTTACGTTAATTCGCTTTTGGGTCCTCATTCACGCACCGTAACAGAAGAATCCGACCAAGAATGGACCCAGCGACTTCGGATCCTCTCCACTCTGCCGTCGAGATCCAGGGAGCGATGCTAGGCAGACACGAGCAGGAAGTGTCTGCTGCTCGACATGCCGTTGAGACCCTGGCCGCCCAAGTCTCCAACCTCACAGAACAGGTTCACCATCTCCGCCTCGATCCACCGGCCACTTCCAGGGCTTTCGAATCTCCGGAGCCCAGAATCAATAACCCGCCGTGTTACTCTGGGAAGCCCACTGAATGCCGCTCGTTCCTCACCCAGTGTGATATTGTGTTTTCTCTCCAGCCCAACACTTACTCCAGGAGCACAGCTCGTATCGCCTACGTCATATCTCTCCTTACTGGACGGGCTCGTGAGTGGGGCACGGCAATCTGGGAGGCAAGGGCTGAGTGTACTAACCAGTATCAGGACTTTAAGGAGGAGATGATACGGGTTTTTGATCGTTCTGTTTTTGGGGAGGAAGCTTCCAGGGCCCTGTCTTCCCTATGTCAAGGTAATCGATCCATAACAGACTACTCTATTGAGTTTCGCACTCTTGCTGCCTCCAGTGACTGGAACGAGCCGGCGTTGCTCGCTCGTTTTCTGGAGGGTCTCCGCGCGGAGGTAAAGGATGAGATTCTCTCCCGGGAGGTTCCTTCCAGCGTGGATTCCTTGATTGAACTCGCTATTCGCATAGAGCGACGGGTTGATCTTTGTCACCGAGCTCGTGGAAAGGAGCTCACGTTCTCCGTTGCCCCCCTCTCCGCATCACTACCATCTTCCTCTGCCGGCTCGGGTGCTGAGCCTATGCAGCTGGGAGGTATCCGCATCTCGACTAAGGAGAGGGAACGGAGAATCACCAACCGCCTCTGTCTCTATTGCGGTTCCGCTGGTCATTTTGTCACTTCATGTCCAGTAAAAGCCAAGAGCTCATCAGTAAGCGGAGGGCTACTGGTGAGCGCTACTACTCCTGTCTCTCCTTCAAGATCCTGCACTACCTTGTCGGTCCATCTACGCTGGACCGGTTCGTCAGCTTCCTGCAGTGCCTTAATAGACTCTGGGGCGGAGGGCTGTTTTATGGACGAGACCTGGGCTCGGGAACATAACATTCCTCTCAGACAGTTAAGGGAGCCCACGGCCTTGTTCGCTTTGGATGGTAGTCCTCTCCCCAGGATTCAGCGTGAGACGCTACCTTTAACCCTCACTGTCTCTGGTAATCATAGCGAAACCATTTCTTTTTTAATTTTTCGTTCACCTTTTACACCTGTTGTTTTGGGCCATCCCTGGCTAGTTTGTCATAATCCTTCTATTAATTGGTCTAGTAATTCTATCCTCTCCTGGAACGTCTCTTGTCATGTGAAATGTTTAATGTCTGCTATCCCTCCTGTTTCCTCTGTCTCTTCTTCACAGGAGGAGCCTGGTGATTTGACAGGGGTGCCGGAGGAATATCACGATCTGCGCACGGTGTTCAGTCGGTCCAGGGCCACCTCTCTTCCTCCACACCGGTCGTATGATTGTAGTATTGATCTCCTTCCGGGAACCACTCCCCCCCGGGGTAGACTATACTCTCTGTCGGCTCCCGAACGTAAGGCTCTCGAAGATTATTTGTCTGTAGCTCTTGACGCCGGTACCATAGTCCCCTCCTCCTCTCCCGCCGGAGCGGGGTTTTTTTTTGTCAAGAAGAAGGACGGGTCTCTGCGCCCCTGCATAGATTATCGAGGGCTGAATGACATAACAGTGAAGAATCGTTATCCGCTTCCTCTTATGTCTTCAGCCTTCGAGATCCTGCAGGGAGCCAGGTTTTTCACTAAGTTGGACCTTCGTAACGCTTACCATCTCGTGCGCATCAGGGAGGGGGACGAGTGGAAGACGGCGTTTAACACTCCGTTAGGGCACTTTGAATACCGGGTTCTTCCTTTCGGCCTCGCTAACGCTCCAGCTGTCTTTCAGGCATTAGTCAATGATGTCCTGAGAGACATGCTGAACATCTTTGTTTTCGTTTACCTTGACGATATCCAGATTTTTTCACCGTCACTCCAGATTCATGTTCAGCACGTTCGACGTGTCCTCCAGCGCCTCTTAGAGAATTGTCTTTTTGTGAAGGCTGAGAAGTGCACTTTTCATGCCTCCTCCGTCACATTTCTCGGTTCTGTTATTTCCGCTGAAGGCATTAAGATGGATCCCGCTAAGGTCCAAGCTGTCATTGATTGGCCCGTCCCTAAGTCACGCGTCGAGCTGCAGCGCTTTCTCGGCTTCGCGAACTTCTATCGTCGTTTCATCCGTAATTTCGGTCAGGTGGCAGCTCCTCTCACAGCCCTTACTTCTGTCAAGACGTGCTTTAAGTGGTCCGTTTCCGCCCAGGGAGCTTTTGATCTCCTCAAGAATCGTTTTACATCCGCTCCTATCCTTGTTACACCTGACGTCTCTAGACAGTTCGTTGTCGAGGTTGACGCGTCAGAGGTGGGCGTGGGAGCCATTCTTTCTCAGCGCTCCCTCTCTGACGACAAGGTCCACCCATGCGCGTATTTTTCTCATCGCCTGTCGCCGTCGGAACGTAACTATGATGTGGGAAACCGCGAACTGCTCGCCATCCGCTTAGCCCTAGGCGAATGGCGACAGTGGTTGGAGGGGGCGACCGTTCCTTTTGTCGTTTGGACTGACCATAGGAACCTTGAGTACATCCGTTCTGCCAAACGACTTAATGCGCGTCAGGCGCGTTGGGCGCTGTTTTTCGCTCGTTTCGAGTTCGTGATTTCTTATCGTCCGGGCTCTAAGAACACCAAGCCTGATGCTTTATCTCGTCTCTTCAGTTCTTCAGTAGCCTCCACTGACCCCGAGGGGATTCTCCCTGAGGGGCGTGTTGTCGGGTTGACTGTCTGGGGAATTGAGAGGCAGGTAAAGCAAGCACTCACTCACACTCCGTCGCCGCGCGCTTGTCCTAGGAACCTTCTTTTCGTTCCTGTTCCTACTCGTCTGGCCGTTCTTCAGTGGGCTCACTCTGCCAAGTTAGCCGGCCACCCTGGCGTTCGGGGTACGCTTGCTTCCATTCGCCAGCGTTTTTGGTGGCCCACCCGGGAGCATGACACGCGTCGTTTCGTGGCTGCTTGTTCGGTCTGCGCGCAGACTAAGTCCGGTAACTCCCCTCCTGCCGGCCGTCTCAGGCCGCTTCCCATTCCCTCTCGATCGTGGTCTCACATCACCTTAGATTTTGTCACCGGACTGCCTTCGTCAGCGGGGAAGACTGTTATTCTTACGGTTGTCGACAGGTTCTCTAAGGCGGCTCATTTTATTCCCCTTGCTAAGCTTCCTTCTGCTAAAGAGACGGCACAAATCATCATCGAGAATGTTTTCAGAATTCATGGCCTTCCGTCAGACGTCGTTTCGGACAGAGGTCCGCAATTCACGTCTCAATTTTGGAGGGAGTTTTGCCGTTTGATTGGGGCTTCCGTCAGTCTCTCTTCCGGCTTTCACCCCCAGTCTAACGGTCAAGCAGAACGGGCCAATCAGACTATTGGTCGCATCTTACGCAGTCTTTCTTTTCGCAACCCTGCGTCTTGGTCAGAACAGCTCCCCTGGGCAGAATACGCCCACAACTCGCTTCCTTCGTCTGCGACCGGGCTATCTCCTTTTCAGAGTAGCCTCGGGTACCAGCCTCCGCTGTTCTCATCTCAGTTCGCCGAGTCCAGCGTCCCCTCCGCTCAGGCTTTTGTCCAACGTTGCGAGCGCACCTGGAAGAGGGTCAGGTCTGCACTTTGCCGTTATAGGGCGCAGACTGTGAGAGCTGCTAATAAGCGTAGAACTAAGAGTCCTAGATATTGTCGCGGTCAGAGAGTTTGGCTCTCCACTCAGAACCTTCCCCTTAAGACCGCTTCTCGCAAGTTGACCCCGCGGTTCATTGGTCCGTTCCGTATTTCTCGGATCATTAATCCTGTCGCAGTGCGACTTCTTCTTTCGCGATATCTTCGTCGCGTCCACCCGGTCTTCCATGTCTCCTGTGTCAAGCCCGCTCTTCGCGCCCCCGCTCGTCTTCCCCCCCCCCCCATCCTTGTCGAGGGTGCACCCATCTACAGGGTCCGTAGGATTTTGGACATGCGTCCTCGGGGCCGTGGTCATCAGTACCTAGTAGATTGGGAGGGGTACGGTCCTGAGGAGAGGAGTTGGGTTCCCTCTCGGGACGTGCTGGACCGTGCGCTGATCGATGATTTCCTCCGTTGCCGCCAGGTTTCCTCCTCGAGTGCGCCAGGAGGCGCTCGGTGAGTGGGGGGGTACTGTCATGTATTGTCATGTTGTGTCTTGTTTCTGTCCTTTCCCTTCACCCTGTCTCCCTCTGCTGGTCGTTATTAGGTTACCTTTTCTCCCCCTCTTTCCCCCAGCTGTTCCTTGTCTCCTCCTAACTACCTCGTCACCCCTTTTCCCACCTGTTCCCTTTTTCCCTCTGATTAGTCCTCTATATCTCTCTCTGTTTTTGTTCCTGTCTTTGTCGGATTCTTGTTTGTGTTATTCATGCCTGAACCAGACTATCGTCATGTTTGCTGCAACCTTGTCCTGTCCTGTCGGAATCTGCCGGTCCATCTGAGCCTACGTTTGTTTTGTTATTAAAGAAGCTCTGTTTACGTTAATTCGCTTTTGGGTCCTCATTCACGCACCGTAACACCAGTGATGTACTGGGCCGTACGCACTACCCTCTGTAGTGCCTTGTGGTCGGAGGCCGAGCAGTTGCCATACCAGGCAGTGATGCAACCAGTCAACCAGTCAACCAGGATGCTCTCGATGGTGCTGCTATAGAACCTTTTGAGGATCTGAGGACCCATGCCAAATCTTTTCAGTCTCTTGGTGTGTTTGGACCATGTTAGTTTGTTAGTGATGTGGACATCAAGGAACTTGAAGCTCTCAACCTGCTCCACTGCAGCCCCGCCGATGAGAATGGCGGCATGCTCGGCCCTCCTTTTCCTGTAGTCTACAATCATCTCCTTTGTCTTGATCATGTTGAGGGAGAGGTTGCTGTCCTGGAACCACACAGCCAGGTCTATATGTGTGTTTAATGTTCTGTGTTTAATGTTGAGTTTAATGCTGTGTTTAATGTTGTGTATTTAATGTTATATTTAATGTTGTCTGTTTAATGTTCTGTGTTTAATGTTCTGTGTTTAATGTTCTGTGTTTAATGTTCTGTGTTTAATGTTGTGTATTTAATGTTCTGTGTTTAATGTTCTGTGTTTAATGTTCTGTGTTTAATGTTCTGTGTTTAATGTTCTGTGTTTAATGTTGTGTATTTAATGTTCTGTGTTTAATGTTCTGTGTTTAATGTTGTGTATTTAATGTTCTGTGTTTAATGTTGTGTATTTAATGTTCTGCGTTTAATGTTCTGTGTTTAATGTCGTGTTTGTTCTCTCTGTTTCTGTAGAGCCCTGCTCACATCCCAGGAGGCATCAGAGGATGACCCCAAACTAGGCATGCTCACACTGGAGAAGGTCAGGGGTCAGGGATGGCGGAGGGGTGTGGTCTAAAATGGGGATAATGTTTCAATTCATGTGAATAAAATGAATTTCATATCTAGGTTTCTCCCCCCCACCCCCATCTCTCTCTCTCTGCTCCGGCTCAGCTATGTGAAGGAAAGAGGCGTGTCCTGTTCATCGGCATTTCCTGTGGCCTGTCTGTAAGTTACTCTGCCAACTGTCCAATCAAAAGATCCAGTCACCAACGGTTGTCCAATCAACTGCTTCATTGTGTCACTCTTGTGTGTGTTGAGTGTGCCCTCTAGGCTCCATTTGTAGCAGGACAGCTGGACTTTTGTCTGAAACACCCTGACATCTACACTCCTGTACTGGTGGGATTCAACCCCGTCACACAGGCCAGGTCAGGGCGTCTTTGCTTTGTGTGCCCATACATGTATGTGTGTTTGAGAAGGGAGGAGCATATCTGTCAATACTGATTTTATGCGTTTGTGTGTCTATGTGAGTGTGTGTGTGTGTGTGTGTGTGTGTGTGTGTGTGTGCGTGTGTGTGTGTGTGTGTAGGGAGGAGACCATGCCAGGCTACAGTCTGACTTTCAGGGAAGTGGTCCAGAGGATGGAGGAGCAGAGAGGTCAAAGGGCATTCATCATCAACCCAGCAGTTGGGGTAACACGTGTTGCCAGGACCAGTAGCTGACTTTGACAGTTGGCACTGTGGCTCGCTACAAAACTACAAAACTCCTTAGCTAGATGTTGGAGTACATAGTTCATTTAAGACTTCCTCAGGACTGAAACGTCAATATTAGCTACAGACGTATAGTTGTTGGTCAAATTCTCCTCCAATGAGATGACAGCATACTCACTCGGTACCGACCACACATTCAACATATATACTTTTGAGATGGTTTCATGCAGGAAAAGGTTACAAGGTATGAATGCAGAAAAAAACGTCATGCAGACATGAGCTCAAGCTTGGAATGAAGCTTAATGATTGTTAGGTGGTTGTAGAATGAGAGCAGCTTGGTAGGCTTTGTCAGAGATGATGTCGCAGGATTGAGAGGAATGAAGGATCTTGATGGTTCCGGGTGGTTGAAGGATCTTGATGGTTCCGGATGGTTGAAGGATCTTGATGGTTCCGGGTGGTTGAAGGATCTTGATGGTTCCGGGTGGTTGAAGGATCTTGATGGTTCCGGGTGGTTGAAGGATCTTGATGGATCCGGATGGTTGAAGGATCTTGATGGTTCCGGATGGTTGAAGGATCTTGATGGTTCCGGATGGTTGAAGGATCTTGATGGTTCCGGATGGTTGAAGGATCTTGATGGTTCCGGGTGGTTGAAGGATCTTGATGGTTCCGGGTGGTTGAAGGATCTTGATGGTTCCGGGTGGTTGAAGGATCTTGATGGTTCCGGATGGTTGAAGGATCTTGATGGTTCCGGATGGTTGAAGGATCTTGATGGTTCCGGGTGGTTGAAGGATCTTGATGGTTCCGGGTGGTTGAAGGATCTTGATGGTTCCGGGTGGTTGAAGGATCTTGATGGTTCCGAATGGTTGAAGGATCTTGATGGTTCCGGGTGGTTGAAGGATCTTGTTGGTTCCGGGTGGTTGAAGGATCTTGATGGATCCGGATGGTTGAAGGATCTTGATGGTTCCGGATGGTTGAAGGATCTTGATGGTTCCGGATGGTTGAAGGATCTTGATGGTTCCGGGTGGTTGAAGGATCTTGATGGTTCCGGGTGGTTGAATGATCTTGATGGTTCCGGGTGGTTGAAGGATCTTGATGGTTCCGGGTGGTTGAAGGATCTTGATGGTTCCGGATGGTTGAAGGATCTTGATGGTTCCGGGTGGTTGAAGGATCTTGATGGTTCCGGGTGGTTGAAGGATATTGATGGTTCCGGAGGAAGGTTGCTTGCTCATTGCAGATCGGAGGGGGGACATGAAGACTCTGAGTATTGGAGTGGGAGTCCTGGTGGTATCTGCTTCTTGGAACAGAGTTAATCCCCCTTAAGGACCCTGGAAAAACAGGGAGAAGGGCAGATGAGAAGGGAGGAGACAGAGGTGGTGGAGGGAGGAGACAAGGGTGGTGGAAGGAAGAGACGGGTTGTGGAAGGAAGCGACGGGTTGTGGAGGGAGGAAACAGGGGTGGTGGAGGCAGGGGACAGGTGTGGTGGAGGCAGGGGACAGGGGTGGTGGAGGGAGGAGACAGGTGTGGTGGAGGGAGGAGACAGGTGTGGTGGAGGCAGGAAACGGGTGGTGGAGGGAGGAAACAGGGGTGGTGGAGACAGGGGACAGGTGTGGTGGAGGCAGGGGACAGGGGTGGTGGAGGGAGGAGACAGGTGTGGTGGAGGGAGGAGACATGGTAGGTGGGGGGAGGAGACAGGTGTGGTGGAAGGAGGAGACAGGGTAGGTGGGGGGAGGAGACAGGTGTGGTGGAAGGAGGAGACAGGTGTGGTGGAGGCAGGAGACAGGGGTGGTGGAGGGAGGAGACAGGTGTGGTGGAGGCAGGAGACAGGGGTGGTGGAGGGAGGAGACAGGTGTGGTGGAGGCAGGGGACAGGGGTGGTGGAGGGAGGAGACATGGTAGGTGGGGGGAGGAGACAGGTGTGGTGGAAGGAGGAGACAGGGTAGGTGGGGGGAGGAGACAGGTGTTGTGGAAGGAGGAGACAGGGTAGGTGGGGGGAGGAGACAGGTGTGGTGGAGGCAGGAGACAGGGGTGGTGGAGGGAGGAGACATGGTAGGTGGGGGGAGGAGACAGGTGTGGTGGAAGGAGGAGACAGGGTAGGTGGGGGGAGGAGACAGGTGTGGTGGAAGGAGGAGACAGGTGTGGTGGAGGCAGGAGACAGGTGTGGTGGAAGGAGGAGACAGGGTAGGTGGGGGGAGGAGACAGGTGTGGTGGAAGGAGGAGACAGGTGTCGTGGAGGCAGGAGACAGGTGTGGTGGAGGGAGGAGACAGGTGTGGTGGAGGCAGGGGACAGGGGTGGTGGAGGGAGGAGACAGGTGTGGTGGAGGCAGGGGACAGGGGTGGTGGAGGGAGGAGACAGGTGTGGTGGAGGCAGGAAACGGGTGGTGGAGGGAGGAAACAGGGGTGGTGGAGGGAGGAGACAGGTGTGGTGGAGGCAGGGGACAGGGGTGGTGGAGGGAGGAGACAGGTGTGGTGGAGGCAGGGGACAGGGGTGGTGGAGGGAGGAGACAGGTGTGGTGGAGGCAGGAAACGGGTGGTGGAGGGAGGAAACAGGGGTGGTGGAGGGAGGAGACAGGTGTGGTGGAGGCAGGGGACAGGGGTGGTGGAGGGAGGAGACAGGTGTGGTGGAGGCAGGGGACAGGGGTGGTGGAGGGAGGAGACAGGTGTGGTGGAGGCAGGAAACGGGTGGTGGAGGGAGGAAACAGGGGTGGTGGAGGGAGGAGACAGGGTAGGTGGAGGGAGGAGACAGGTGTGGTGGAAGGATGAGACAGGTGTGGTGGAGGCAGGGGACAGGGTGGTGGAGGGAGGAGACAGGGGTGGTGGAGGGAGGAGACAGGGGTGGTGGAGGGAGGAGAGAGGTGTGGCGGAGGCAGGAGACAGGGGTGGTGGAGGGAGGAGACAGGGGTGGTGGAGGGAGGAGATAACAGGAACTGGATAGTGTGAGTATACAGTGTATTTACAGCCATTGATTGGCGAGGAGAAGAGTTGTAATTGCTTGATTAACAGGAAGGGAGGAGATTTAAATGGTTTCTGGTGTGTTTTTTTCTGCAGAACATTAGTTATGTGACACGTAACACCATTTGTAGCCAGACTACTTGAATCCCATGAATGTTTACGAGTCAGGACAGATCAGTGCAGACGACCATCCTGCTTTCTGACGAAAGACAACGGACTTCTGACCTCTTAACCCTTAACCTCTGTGTGTTGTAGCCAGAGGCCATCAGTGGTTCCTCCAGAATGAAGGGGGGCAGTGCCACCAAGATCCTACTGGAGACTATCCTGGCAGCCGCACACACAGCTGCCTTTACCAACACACACGTCACACACAGGTTTTAGTCACACACACGCATCCCTCACACCTGCAAACACACAAACGTGCACGTTAAGTATATTGAAAACACAGAAATTCATCCATAAACTGTGTTTCAGCCGTGTGTGTATCTGTGTGTGTTTGTCTGTCTGGTTGTGTATGTGTGTGTGTGTGTGTGTGTTTCTACCTGTGTATACTGTATGTGTGTGTTTCTGTGTGTATCTGTGTGTGTTTGTCTGTGTGTGTTTGTCTGTCTGTGTATCTGTGTTTGTATATGTGTATATCTGTGTGTGTATCTGTGTGTATCTGAGTGTGTCTCTGTGTGTATATCTGTGTGTGTTTGTCTGTGTATCTGTGTGGTTGTGTATGTTTGTGTGTATCTGTGTGTTTGTTTCTGTGTTTCTGTGTGTACTGTGTGTTTGTATCTGTGTATATGTGTGTGTTTCTGTGTGTACTGTGTGTTTGTGTTCTGCAGAGTTCTCCTGGACATGATGAGAGGATATGAGAGAGTCTATAGTGTCACCTACAGTCACAGTGACCAGATAGCAACACTGCTACAGACCGCAGGACTCAGGTACGACAACTTCAGACAAACATCAGACAAACTTCAGACAAACATCAGACCAACAACTGTGGTTAAAAACACCAAGATGTTTGTGTGTGTGTGTGTGTGTGTGTGTGTGTGTGTGTGTTTCAGCTTGCAGTGTGGTGGACGTGTGTGTTACCTGTCCTGGGGGTCTCTAGGTTTAGTGGGACTCATCGATGCCAGCGAGTGTATCCCGACATTTGGAGCAGGTGAGTGTGTTTAAGGACAGGGTATCCCGACATTCGGAGCAGGTGAGTGTGTTTGAGGACAGGGTATCCCGACATTCGGAGCAGGTGAGTGTGATTGAGGACAGGGTATCCTGACATTCGGAGCAGGTGAGTGTGTTTAAGGACAGGGAGAAGAGATAGTGGACTAATACAAGGACACGATACAGACCGAACCATAGACACTACATTGGATGTGTGTTAGTGATTGTGAAGTAAATACCCAATTACTGTGTGTGTGTGTGTGTGTGTGTGTGTGTGTGTGTGTCTATCTGTGTGTGTCTGTGTCAGACTATGAGGACATCCGAGGCTTCATCAGTGGAGGATACCAGGACATGGACAACATAGAGGGAGACCTCACATCACTGGTACAGAACTACTGTTGGTGACATCACTGGGACAGAACTACTGTTGGTGACATCACTGGTACAGAGCTACTGTTGGTGACATCACTGGTACAGAGCTACTGTTGGTGACATCACTGGTACAGAACTACTGTTGGTGACATCACTGGTACAGAGCTACTGTTGGTGACATCACTGGTACAGAACTACTGTTGGTGATCTGGCCTGATGCCCTTTCCAGTTTACAGAATAAATAGTACCGTTTATCATCTGGCAGAAATGACTGCCAAGCCAAATGTCAGCTGAAGGGAGACCATGAGTCATGGGCAATATATTTTACACAGAGAGAGCGAGAGAGAGAGAGCTGACACGCTTATTTTATTACCATATTTTCTAACAGTGTGTGTGTGTGTGTGTGTGTGTGTGTGTGTGTGTGTTTCCAGGGATCCCAGTTCTGTATAGCCCATGAGGACTTTGTGAGTCTGGTTCTGCCTACTTTGAGTGACAGAGACACCGTCCTACTGCTGTACACATGTCATGGTGAGCCCACTGAGCTAAAGCCCTGGCACTAACACATGTCCTTGGGTCTCAGACAAGGTTACTAACAATTGTTGAGCATAAACAGTGTTTGGCCGGATTCAATACGATCGCTTTTAAAAGGAAAGGTTGCACAATATATATTCCACAAATCTAACGTAGATAGAATATACAATCAATCTAAAACAGTCAAAAGTTTATAATTTCACAATTTGAATTATATTTATCAAAAAATTAATATACCAACAATTTGGCTTGGACATCAAGAAAGGGACAGCCTGCTGGTGGCTTCGGTGGTGGATGCCAATCTACGGACCAATCTAAGGGCCAATCTACAAGCCAATCTAAGGGCCAATCTAAGGGGCCAATCTACTGGTCAGGGTCCCGGTCTAGAAGCACGGTTTTGAGTGCTCCTACAGGAAGCTGTATGGATCTGTACCTGCTGCAGTGTAGTTTAGTAGGATGGAGACTGTACCTGCTGCAGTGTAGTTTAGTAGGATGGAGGCTGTATGGATCTGTACCTGTGGCAGTGTAGTTTAGTAGGATGGAGACTGTACCTGCTGCAGTGTAGTTTAGTAGGATGGAGACTGTACCTGCTGCAGTGTAGTTTAGTAGGATGGAGGCTGTATGGATCTGTACCTGCTGCAGTGTAGTTTAGTAGGATGGAGACTGTACCTGCTGCAGTGTAGTTTAGTAGGATGGAGGCTGTACCTGCTGCAGTGTAGTTTAGTAGGATGGAGGCTGTATGGATCTGTACCTGTGGCAGTGTAGTTTAGTAGGATGGAGGCTGTACCTGCTGCAGTGTAGTTTAGTAGGATGGAGGCTGTACCTGCTGCAGTGTAGTTTAGTAGGATGGAGGCTGTATGGATCTGTACCTGCTGCAGTGTAGTTTAGTAGGATGGAGGCTGTATGGATCTGTACCTGTGGCAGTGTAGTTTAGTAGGATGGAGGCTGTACCTGCTGCAGTGTAGTTTAGTAGGATGGAGACTGTACCTGCTGCAGTGTAGTTTAGTAGGATGGAGGCTGTATGGATCTGTACCTGTGGCAGTGTAGTTTAGTAGGATGGAGGCTGTACCTGCTGCAGTGAAGTTTAGTAGGATGGAGGCTGTACCTGCTGCAGTGTAGTTTAGTAGGATGGAGACTGTACCTGCTGCAGTGTAGTTTAGTAGGATGGAGACTGTACCTGCTGCAGTGTAGTTTAGTAGGATGGAGGCTGTACCTGCTGCAGTGTAGTTTAGTAGGATGGAGGCTGTATGTATCTGTACCTGTGGCAGTGTAGTTTAGTAGGATGGAGGCTGTACCTGCTGCAGTGAAGTTTAGTAGGATGGAGGCTGTACCTGCTGCAGTGTAGTTTAGTAGGATGGAGGCTGTATAGATCTGTACCTGCTGCAGTGAAGTTTAGTAGGATGGAGGCTGTACCTGCTGCAGTGAAGTTTAGTAGGATGGAGGCTGTACCTGCTGCAGTGTAGTTTAGTAGGATGGAGGCTGTATGGATCTGTACCTGCTGCAGTGTAGTTTAGTAGGATGGAGGCTGTACCTGCTGCAGTGTAGTTTAGTAGGATGGAGGCTGTATGGATCTGTACCTGCGGCAGTGTAGTTTAGTAGGATGGAGGCTGTATGGATCTGTACCTGCTGCAGTGTAGTTTAGTAGGATGGAGGCTGTACCTGCTGCAGTGAAGTTTAGTAGGATGGAGGCTGTACCTGCTGCAGTGTAGTTTAGTAGGATGGAGGCTGTATAGATCTGTACCTGCTGCAGTGAAGTTTAGTAGGATGGAGGCTGTACCTGCTGCAGTGTAGTTTAGTAGGATGGAGGCTGTATGGATCTGTACCTGTGGCAGTGTAGTTTAGTAGGATGGAGGCTGTATGGATCTGTACCTGTGGCAGTGTAGTTTAGTAGGATGGAGACTGTACCTGCTGCAGTGTAGTTTAGTAGGATGGAGACTGTACCTGCTGCAGTGTAGTTTAGTAGGATGGAGGCTGTATGGATCTGTACCTGCGGCAGTGTAGTTTAGTAGGATGGAGGCTGTATGGATCTGTACCTGTGGCAGTGTAGTTTAGTAGGATGGAGGCTGTACCTGCTGCAGTGTAGTTTGGTAGGATGGAGGCTGTACCTGCTGCAGTGTAGTTTAGTAGGATGGAGACTGTACCTGCTGCAGTGTAGTTTAGTAGGATGGAGGCTCCATCCTACTTGCAGTATTTCATGGTAGCCAATATACCTGGATGTATTGCTACTGCTGCTAGTAACTTTGGTAATGTTAGTACTCAGGTTAGCATGTGGCTAGCTCTAGCTACCATCGGCCAACATCAGAGTTGTGCTAATAGCCTAAAGGGACTATGCTAACAGCCAAATATCAAAAATATTTTTTTCTAAAACAATGAGGACTCGGTATGTTGTGGGTCTCCACTGTTTTATGTGTTCACTCCTGTTGTGTGTTCACTCCTGTTGTGTGTTCACTCCTGTTGTGTGATCACTCGTGTTGTGTGTTCACTCCTGTTGTGTGTTCACTCCTGTCGTGTGTTCACTCCTGTGTGTTCACTCCTGTCGTGTGTTCACTCCTGTCGTGTGTTCACTCCTGTCGTGTGTTCTTCTCCTGTTGTGTGTTCTTCTCCTGTTGTGTGTTCACTGGCGTTCTTCTCTTGACTCATCTTTTCAGAACGCTTTTCCGTCATGACTTCGGTCAAATTCGGATAAAATATCTATTTTATTCTAAACACAAATGTAAAGTGATATGTCATATTTTGACTTTTAGTTGGAAGTAGGAAACCAATCAGAAGGTTTAACAGCAACCTGATTCTGCAGTCTTCCCATTAAAGGCAATATTCCAGCAATTCCTCAGATTGAATTGCAGCCTCTCTGTCCCAGACAATGCCATCTGTTTTTTGTTTAGATGACGTTGGTGATGTAGAGAAGATGGTCCACAGAGTGAGAGAGAAGACCTCCAACCTCCACTCTCTCTGTCACGGACTAGAGGGAGACACCGCTGTTGTACGTGCACGCACACACACACACACACTGATTGGCGTACATGCGTGTTTGTTTTCCTGAGTGATTGCCTGTGTGTGTGTGTGTGCGTGTGTGTCTGTTAACTGTGCCGTGTGTTTTCAGGACAGCATTGGTCTCCTGTGTTCATCTGTCCTCAACATAACCTGGCCCTCCTCCTCTACTGTCCACATGGTACAACACATGACTTCAGTCAGTTCAATACAGATCTGTAGTGGTACATCACATGACTTCAGTCAGTTCAATACAGATCTATAGTGGTACAACACATGACTTCAGTCAGTTCAATACAGATCTATAGTGGTACATCACATGACTTCAGTCAGTTCAATACAGATCTATAGTGGTACAACACATGACTTCAGTCAGTTCAATACAGATCTGTAGTGGTACAACACATGACTTCAGTCAGTTCAATACAGATCTATAGTGGTACAACACATGACTTCAGTCAGTTCAATACAGATCTCTAGTGGTACATCACATGACTTCAGTCAGTTCAATACAGATCTATAGTGGTACAACACATGACTTCAGTCAGTTCAATACAGATCTATATTGGTACAACACATGACTTCGGTCAGTTCAATACAGATCTATAGTGGTACAACACATGACTTCAGTCAGTTCAATGCAGATCTGCTTTTATTCTGCTCATTCTCAACGTCTCAACTCATCTCTCCATAATTTCTCTCTCTACCCCAACCCTCTCTCTCTCTCTCTCTCCCCCCCTCGCTATCGCTCTCACCCCTTGCTATCTCCCCCCCTCTCTCTCTCCCCTCTCGCTATCTCTATCTCTCCCCCCTCTCTCTCCCCCTCTCTCTCTCTCTCCCCCTTGCTATCTCTCCCCCCTCGCTATCGCTCTCATCCCTTGCTATCTCTCCCTCCCCAGCAGTGGGAGCTGTCCAGTAAGTTGGTGCTGAATGCTGTGAGTACAGGAAGTCACGTTTTAAAGGGAAAGATCTACAGGAACCACATGGTAGACCTACAGGTCACCAACAGCAAACTGTACCACAGGGCTATACACATACTGCAGGTACACACATACTGCATGTACACACACACACACACACACACACACACACACACACACAGTAACCATCTCTCTCCCTGTAGAAGTTGTCAGGTGTCTCCCTGACCCAGTGTGAGGAGGCTCTATTGAAGGCCATCTATCATGTGGAGCAACTTCCAGAGGACATCACCTCAGCTGGGGTCACCACACACACACTCACCGCCAGCCGCAGGAACAGGGTAAACAAACACACACACACACACACACACACACACACTCACCGCCAGCCGCAGGAACAGGGTAACAAACACACACAAACACACACACAAAACCAGCAACATGTGACAGGGGCAAGAGTCCATTACAGATTACAAAGGAAGACCCAGCCGCGATATGCCCAACAATTCCTCTCTACCAGATAAACTCATTGCATTTTATGCATGCTTTAAAAATAATAACATTGTGCCGGGTCAGAGGGCCGCCACCGACCCAGAAGATTGGGTGATCTCGCTCTCCGAGGCCCGACATGAGTAAAATTCTTTAATCAGGTCAGTACCCACAAGGCCGCGGGGCCCAATGTTATTCCAGGTTTGCGTTCTCAGATCACGTCCCGGTCTGTAATCCCCACGTGTTTTAAGATGACCACCGTCATTCAAATCAAATCAAACTTTATTAGTCACACGAGTCGAATACAACAAGTGTAGACTTTACCGTGAAATGCTTTACTTTTACCAGCCGTTAAACAACAGTTCAAGAAGAAGAAAATATTTACCAAGTAGATTCAAATAAAAAGTAGAAAAGTAACACAATAAGAATAACAATTTCTGTTCCTAAGAACTCTAAGGCTTCATGCCACAATGACTACCACCCTGTAGCATTCACTTCTGTAATCAGGAAGTGCTTCGAGAGGCATTGTGATACACATCAACTCTACCATCCCAGACACCCTAGAACAATTCCAATTAGCATACCGCCCCAACAGATCCACAGACGACACAATCTCAAGTTGCACTCCACACTGCCGTCACCCACCTAGATAAGAGGAATACCTCAACCCAGCAAAAAAAAAGAAGAGTCCCTTTTTCAGGACCCTGTTTTTCAAAGATAATTAGTAAAAAAAAAAAAAAAAAAACTTCACAGATCTTCATTGCAAAGGGTTTAAACACTGTTTCCCATGCTTGTTCAATGAACCATAAACAATTAATGAACTTGCACCTGTGGAACGTTCGTTAAGACGCTAACAGCTTACAGACGGTATGCAATTAAGGTCACAGTTATGAAAACTTAGGACACTAAAGAGGCCTTTCTACTGACTCTGAAAAACACCAAAAGAAAGATGCCCAGGGTCCCTGCTCATTTGTGTGAACCTGCCTTAGGCATGCTGCAAGGAGGCATGAGGACTGTAGATGTGGCCAGGGCAATAAATTGCAATGTCCGTACTGTGATACGCCTAAGACAGCGCTACAGGGAGACAGGACGGACAGCTGATCATCCTCACAGTGGCAGACCACGTGTAACAACACCTGCACAGGATCAGTACATCCGAACATCACACCTGCAGGACAGTTACAGCACGGCAAAAACAACT
This sequence comes from Oncorhynchus mykiss, assembly GCF_013265735.2. Classification (NCBI taxonomy): domain Eukaryota; kingdom Metazoa; phylum Chordata; class Actinopteri; order Salmoniformes; family Salmonidae; genus Oncorhynchus; species Oncorhynchus mykiss. The sequence continues at coordinate 60,336,123 of NC_048583.1, read as the reverse complement.
ACCCGAGTTACACGTGGTTTTGCTCACCAGGGGTGATGGTCGGATTCGCGTTTATCGTCGAGGGAATGAGCGTCACACCGAGGCCTGTACTCTGCAGCGGGATCGATTGGGAGGTGGAGGGTCCATCATGGTCTGGGGCGATGTGTCACAGCATCATCGGACTGAGCTTGTTGTCATTGCAGGCATTCTCAACACTGTGCGTTACAGGGAAGACATCCTCCTCCCTCATGTGGTACCCTTACTGCAGGCTCATCCTGACATGACCCTCCAGCATGACAATGCCACCAGCCATACTGCTTATTCTGTGCGTGATTTCCTGCAAGACAGAAATGTCAGTGTTCTGCCATTGCCAGCGAAGAGCCTGGATCGCAATTCCATTGAGCATGTCTGGGACTTGTTGGATCGGAGGGTGAGGGCTAGGGCCATTCCCCCCAGAAATTTCTGGGAACTTGAAGGTGCCATGGTGGAAGAGTGGGGTAACATCTCACAGCAAGAACTGGCAAATCTGGTGCAGTCCATGAGGAGGAGATGCACTGCAGTACTTAATGTAGCTGGTGGCCACACCAGATACTGACTGTTACTTTTGATTTCGACCCCCACTTTGTTCAGGGACACATTATTCAATTTCTGTTAGTCACATATCTTTGGAACTTGTTCAGTTTGTCTCAGTTGTTGAAACTTGATATGTTCCTAAAAATATTTACACATGTTAAGTTTGCTGAAAATAAAACGCAGTTGACAGTAAGAGGACGTTTCTTGGCAGGCCTTATCACTGGCGACAGTTAGACAGCCTACAGGGAGGTCAGTGACCTGGTAGTGTGGTGCCGGAACAATAACCTCTCACTCAACGTCAGTAAGACCAAGGAGCTGCTTGTGGACTACAGGAAACGGAGGGGACGAGAACGCCCTCATCCACACCGACGGGGCTGCAGTGGAGCGGGTCGAGGACTTCAAGTTCCTCAGTGTTCACATGCACACAGTCGTGAAGAAGGCGCGACAGCACCTATTTCCCCCTCAGGAGGTGGAAAGGTTTGGCATGGGCCCTAAATCCTCAAAATGTTCTACAACGGTAGCATTGAGAGCATCTTCACTGGCCCCATCACTACTTGTTATGACAATAGCACTGCCCTCGATCGCGCAGACAGCCCAGTACATCACTGGGGCTGAGCTCACTGCCATCCAGGACCTCTATATCAGGCGGTGTGAAAGTAAAGCCCGGAAAATTGTTAAAGACTCCAGCCATCCAAGCTATCGATGGTTCTCTCTGCCTCTGCATGGCAAGCGGTACACCGTGCATCAAGTCTGAAACCAACAGACTCCTAAAGAGCTAGTAGCCCCATGCCATAAGACTGCTAAATAGAGAACTAAATATCAATCTGAGTTGACGTTTGTATCTTATTCTTGTTTTTTGCACTGCACACTCACAGGGCCCTACAGACTACACACACTGATACTCCAACATACACACACACCAACACACACTACACACACTGATACTCCAGCACACACACACACACATAAACTCCATCATTTATAATATGCACATACATTTATACTGACTCTACACACACGCACTCACATACAATCATCATATACGCTGCTGCTACTCTGTTTATCATATATCCTGATGCCTAGTCACCTGACCCCTATACATATCTACCTCTATCACGTCAGTATCCCTGCACATTGTAAATAATGGTGCTGGAACTGACCCTGTATATAGTATGCTTCATTGAAGGCTGCTGAGGGGAAGATGGCTCATAGTAAAGGCTGGAATGGTGGGAATGGAAAGGTAAACAAATGAAAACCATGTGTTTGATGCCATTCCACTCACTCCATTCCAGCCTTTACTATGAGCTGTCCTGTCATCAGCAGCCTCCTGCTTACTTTGTATTCTACTTTCTTATTTTATATTTTCTGTGTTTTTCTTCTACCTTGTTATTTTTAGTGCTGCATTGTTATTGACTATTGAAAAGCATTTCACTGTACTTGTGCATGTGACATTATTAAAACAGTGACACAAACACACACCGCTATCTGTCTGTCAATTGCTAACCTGTGTGTTTTCCATCTCTCTCTCTCCCCTTCTCTCCCTCTCTCTCTCTCTCATTCTCTCTCTCTCTCTCTCTCTGTAGGTGGTCCCGCTGGCGTTAGTCTGTCTGCTGATTGGATGCTCTCTCTCTGAGGCGGAGTCTCGTCTGGAGTCCCACCCAGTGGTGCGTGACGCTGTAGAGGCTTGTCTGACATCATCACAACATCTGACATCATCACCAGGAGACCAGAACTCCACAAATCATTGACTTCCTATAGTTGGAAACTTTATGATACTATAGTATTAGAATTATACTATACTTTGATTAACTATACTTTAATAATATGTTTTGATAAGATCAGTTCGTAACCTCTAAAGGAATGTGGTGGATGTAACCTTAATCATTTATCTTCCATTTACTAACATAACAAACACTACACAGTATGATAACCTTCGGAAAGTATTCAGACCCATTGACATTTTTCACATTTTGTTACGTTACAGCCTTATTCTAAAATGGATTAAAAATAATTTAAAAATCTGTAATCTGTACACAATACCCCATAATTATAAAGTGAAAACAGGTTTGTAGAATGTTTGCAAATGTATTAAAAACAAACAGAAATAGCTTATTTACATATGTATTCAGACCCTTTGATATGAGAATCGAAATTGAGCTCAGGTGCATCCTGTTTCCATTTATCATCCTTGAGATGTTTTTACAATGTTACCTGTGGTAAATTCAATTGATTTGTAAAAGGCACACACCTGTCTATATAAGGTCCCACAGTTGACAGTGCATGTCAGAGCAAAAACCAAGCTATGAGGTCGAAGGAATTGTCCGTAGAGCTCCGAGACAAGCACCATCCCGATGGGGAAGCATGGCGGTGGCAGCATCATGCTGTGGGGATGTTTTTGAGCTGCAGGGACTGGGAAACTAGACAGGATTGAGGAAAAGATGAACAGAGAAAAGTACAGAGAGATCCTTCAAGAAAACCTGCTCCAGAGTGCTCAGGACCTCAGACTGGGGCGAAGGTTCACCTTCCAACAGGACAACGACCTTAAGCACACAGCTAAGACAAAGCAGTATTGGCTTCGGGACAAGTCTCTGAATATCTTTGAGTTGCCCAGCCAGAGCCCGGACTTGAACCCGATCGAACATCTCTGGAGAGACCTGAAAATAGCTGTGCAGCAACGCTCCCCATCCAACTTGACAACACTTGAGAGGACCTGCAGAGAAGAATGGGAGAAACTCCCCAAATACAGGTGTGCCAAGCTTGTAGCATCATACCTAAGACTTGAGTCTGTAATCGTTGCCAAATGTGCTTCAACAAAGTTCTGAGTAAAGGGTCTGTATATTTATGTAAAATGTGATATTACATTTTTTTATTTGTAATAAATTAGCAACAATTCAAAAAAAAAACGTTTTGCTTTGTCATTATGGGATGTTGTGTTTAGATTGATGAGGATAAAAAAAACATTTAATACATTTTAGAATAAGGCTGTAACAGTTCATCTTTCAATCACCCACGTGGGTATATGCTCTTAAAAACCAATGAGGAGATGGGAGAGGCGGGACTCGCAGCGCATCAAGCGTCACAAATAGAACCAAGTTCTATTTTAGTGCCTGGCTACGTAGACGATCCTGGCTACGCGTGAGAAGTGTGGGTGCAATGATGGAATAACATGTATGTGTAAATTTAATTTGCAAGCCCCCACATTTGGCAGTAGAACAGCAGACTGTAACCATGACAACAAGGTAGTACCAGAGGGCAGTAGAACAGCAGACTGTAACCATGACAAGGTAGCACCAGAGGGCAGTAGAACAGCAGACTGTAACTATGACAACGAGGTAGCACCAGAGGGCAGTAGAACAGCAGACTGTAACCATGACAACAAGGTAGCACCAGAGGGCAGTAGAACAGCAGACTGTAAACATGACAACAAGGTAGCACCAGAGGGCAGTAGAAAAGCAGACTGTAACCATGACAACAAGGTAGCACCAGAGGGCAGTAGAACAGCAGACTGTAACCACGACAACAAGGCAGCACCAGGGGGCAGTAGAACAGCAGACTGTAACCATGACAACAAGGTAGCACCAGAGGGCAGTAAAACAGCAGACTGTAACCATGACAACAAGGTAGCACCAGAGGGCATTAGAACAGCAGACTGTAACCATGACAACAAGGTAGCACCAGAGGGCAGTAGAACAGCAGACTGTAACTATGACAATAAGGCAGCACCAGAGGGCAGTAGAACAGCAGACTGTAACTATGACAATAAGGCAGCACCAGAGGGCAGTATAACAGTAGACTGTAACTATGACAATAAGGCAGCACCAGAGGGCAGTAGAACAGCAGACTGTAACTATGACAATAAGGCAGCACCAGAGGGCAGTAGAACAGCAGACTGTAACCATGACAATAAGGCAGCGCCAGAGGGCAGTAGAACAGCAGACTGTAACCATGACAATAAGGCAGCACCAGAGGGCAGTAGAACAGCAGACTGTAACCATGACAATAAGGCAGCACCAGAGGGCAGTAGAACAGCAGACTGTAACCATGACAATAAGGCAGCACCAGAGGGCAGTAGAACATAACATGAGAAAATCCACTGCAACTGTAGTTGGAAACAAAGCCGTAGATTGAGTCCCTGCCCGGGTTAGATGCGTTGGTTTTGCATTGCAGATTGTTATATCATATGATGTGGTTAGCTGCTTATGTTAAACACCTATTGAGGCGTTGTGAGATCTGGCATTCGTCCGCAATGTAGTAGGGCAGGAACTCGACCGTATAGAGACGTTGGAGCTGGACGCCACGTTGTTACCTCTGAACATTCCATTCACCCACTCATGAGCTGTGATGTTCAGACATTTCCATCAATTGCTATTGGACAATCTTAACCAGAAACCTGCGGGCCACATGGTTAGAATATCAGCACCTATAAGCCAATATGTCAAAGCTGTGATCCACCTCTAGCTATTTGGAGTTATCTGTGAACAAAGCTAATGTTCTGACACAGTTCCGAGGTCTCATTGGTTCACTTCCAGTTATAAAAAATATCTGTTTCAGACCATTTTCTAAAACAATTTCTTCAAAGCAAGTTTACCTAAACAGTTAAGGGACATAGAACATCCTTGAGAATATTCTAAACTTTCCGCAGTGCATCCGTGTTTCCTGACACTAATCAACATTCTAAATGTAAAATCTCCTGTAGGGATCCGTCTCCCAGCGAGATAATATTTATCACAAAAAAATGTCCAAATGTATCCCACAGCAAATATAGCATTGTGCTGATACTGACAGTGTCGGTTTATGCCTTGTGTCCATGAGGCTACGGCTCAGATTGGACTGTGGTGTAAAACATCCTCAATCCCTCTGTGGCAAATGAAGACACACACACACACACACACACACACACACACACACACACACACACACACACACACACGTAGAGGATTAGAGTAACATGGGTGCTGTTCTCTCTCAGAGTGACTGAGCTGCTTTAGATACGGTATCCTGGAGCCAATGTGGCACTCCTGGTGCACTGTACACACACTACACACACAGTACACACGACACACACACACACTACACAAACATTACACACACTGAACAGAATCTAAAGGGATCTCACTCTCCTCTTCACAAAATAGTTAGTCTTTATCTGAACTAGATCTTTTACAAAAGAGTTTAAAATGTTCTAGTCAGTGGAAATCTTACATTTAAGCAGCAACAAATTTCAACTAAACAGTATTTTTCATTTAAAATATTTTATTTTGTTCATTATTATACATTAGAATACATTAGAATCTTCATTTGAAACTTTACATGGTGTTTCCAAGGTTGTCACACAAGATTGACGGCCGAACGGACCAATAGCAGCATAGACGTGTCCCACAGCACCACCAACCAACCAATAGGACTTGATTGACGCCCAAAACAAAACAAAAACAAACGTAGACTCCTTAGACTGAGCCTGAGAGAATCATATAGTGCACATCTCTGTCTCAACCCTGTGTAAAGATATGTTACAGTATAGATATATATAGATATGAGGAGGACTTCGCTCTAAACTACAAGTGTCAAAGTCCATCCTGTTTGATCTTATCCATAAATATATTCAATACATCCAGATAACCCTTCAGTCAGGTAGGACAACAACAACAATACCAGCTGTACCGCTAATAATGAGATTAAAGATAGAGATAGATGTCTCTCTTCTCTCTCCCTCATCTCTCTTGACACCATGGTTGCAGTAAAAGCCTATTTATGCTTGATCCGAAAAAAATGTGGTCGGAGGCTCTGAACGGAAGGTGTGACGCAATTGCAGAGCCTCCAGAGGCACACGGAGACCAAACTGACCTCTGTACCGCATCGCCGTGCGCCTCCCAAACTCTGTACCAATGCGCAGGGTTCAGTATAGCTCCTCATTGACATGATTGGTTGACAATCTCACTTCCTTGACAACAGCTCTACGCTGCTCGGCGATGGGCAAGTAGGAATGAATGCCCTGACTTCTGCAGAGGCCGTAATCACCGTGAATGGTGCTGCGGCCAATGCAGACGTCGAATTGACCACGCAACGCCTTTATTAAGACTTTAGTGATGTACCTGTCCCACATGGTTAAATCCCTCCTGCGTCATATCGCTTGACAAAACAACTGAACGCAACAACACAGACGCAGATCAGAGGTGCGTTACCTTGACAACTCAACAACAACAACCTTCACGGGTCTGACAGAAAGCAAACAGGTTCGGTACTCTAGTGATGAGCGATTAACGGAAATGTTGTACTTTTTTTTTTTTTTAGCTATTAAACAACTAATTGACGGAAGTCAGTTCAATTACTTGAATTACATTTATTTTTTTGTGTGAGCCCAACACACAAATCATTCAAGAGAGAAACCAAGTTAAGAACTATATGGGACGCTGGGCTGAAGGGAGTTGTAGTTTTCATAGACGGGTTGGATTCGCAACTATGGGGCAAAACTGAGAGGGTTCGTATCCATTCTTATCCAATGTTTATTGAAAACGTAAATAAATGTATTGATGAGCTAGCGATTTTTTTGTTGCCATATTAGCATTGACATGAAATCAGCCAAAACAAGACATGATATCAATAACAAGAAACGAGACACATCCAGAATCCCCACACGCTAGTTTCTTGTCATTCTTGCTTGCAATCTGGCCATCCGGAATCACAACAGGTTGACTTCTGCCCCACGGAAGCGCGCACATCGTTTTCGTGATATCAGCTAACCCATCTATATAAAGCAAATATTCAACTTATTAGTTCAGTGCAGAAACATGGGTGATTAACTACAATGCCCATAATCCATTGCGCTCGTTCTTTCCTTCTTCAACAGAGACAGATACACGTTTACGCCTGCTCTGTTAGGTTAGATACACACAGACCGCAATGTGCACAACACAATGACAAGAGGGACAGAGACAGTTGGTGAAAGTACGTCTTATCTACTTTGAAGAACTAGTCAAATGATTTAGCCAGACAGCTCTGCGGCATACTTAGGCAGGCTAGCTAAATAGGATGACAAGACAGTACAGTATGGGGAGTACAGATACAATATTAGATGGGCTGGCTGGCAGCTACTGCCTGAACAGATATGAGACCATGACTTTAAAGAATGAAAAATAATAAAATCATTTAATAAAACCTAAGTAAATATACACAACTGAAATATTGTATTATTTCACAGTAATTTCAACCTGCTCTATTGGTGTCTACCCAATGTGGACCTGACAGAGTCAATGGAATATTTTCTACATGTTTTGGCAATTGAATGTTCACTAGTTTAGGCTTTGGAATATCTATTAAAGAGCAAAAAAAATATATATATGTTTAATTTCATGATTCCATAATGCATTTAAAATATGTTTTAATTATCGAAATTGAAATGGAAAAAAAACATGATTATATTTTAATAATCGAAACCGAACCAACTTCAAAAAGCACTAATCGCTCAGCACTATTCGGGTACCAAGCATTATAGGGAAGTTGTCCGTCATACACCCATCATAATCGTTCATACAACCCTCCTTCCCTGAGATTCTCTGAGATTCCAATGTCAGTCTTCAAACACTGAGCTTCAGAATGACACTACAGTAATCTTAATCAAGTATACATAGATGGTTTGTTGCTTATACATTATATAAATATATAGTTTGGTTGTTACTTTGAATACATTCCCCCAATGCCTATTGTCACAGGGAGGTATATGTTTATGGCTAAGTGATACAAGTAAACCTGTATGTGATGTCAGTACCTTGTGCTCTCAGGTTAACCTAAGAGAAGTGGTTTCCAAACTAAACCATATTTCTGTCTTGGACCAAGGAGGAATTGGTCTCCACTTTGAGTCCTGTTTGGGGAGAACCGGTCTAGAGTGTAATTCTGTTTAACAACACACCTATTCACAAACACAAAATACGCATATCATCATGACGTCCAAAATACACACCCCTCTATACAGTAGAGATTATACACCCCTCCAGACAGTAGAGAATATACACCCCTCCAGACAGTAGAGAATATACACCCCTCCAGACAGTAGAGAATATACACCCCTCCAGACAGTAGAGAATATACACCCCTCCAGACAGTAGAGAATATACACCCCTCCAGACAGTAGAGAATATACACCCCTCCAGACAGTAGAGAATATACACCCCTCCAGACAGTAGAGAATATTCACCCCTCTATACAGTAGAGAATATACACCCCTCCAGACAGTAGAGAATATACACCCCTCCAGACAGTAGAGTATATACACCCCTCCAGACAGTAGAGTATATACACCCCTCCAGACAGTAGAGTATATACACCCCTCCAGACAGTAGAGAATATTCGCCCCTCTATACAGTAGAGAATATACACCCCTCCAGACAGTAGAGAATATACACCCCTCCAGACAGTAGAGTATATACACCCCTCCAGACAGTAGAGAATATTCACCCCTCTATACAGTAGAGAATATACACCCCTCCAGACAGTAGAGAATATACACCCCTCCAGACAGTAGAGAATATACACCCCTCCAGACAGTAGAGAATATACACCCCTCCAGACAGTAGAGAATATACACCCCTCCAGACAGTAGAGTATATACACCCCTCCAGACAGTAGAGTATATACACCCCTCCAGACAGTAGAGAATATTCACCCCTCCAGACAGTAGAGTATATACACCCCTCCAGACAGTAGAGAATATACACCCCTCCAGACAGTAGAGAATGTACACCCCTCCATACAGTAGAGTATGTACACCCTTCTATACAGTAGAGAATATACACCCCTCTATACAGTAGAGAATATACACCCCTCCAGACAGTAGAGAATATACACCCCTCCAGACAGTAGAGAATATACACCCCTCTATACAGTAGAGAATATACACCCCTCTATACAGTAGAGTATGTACACCCCTCTATACAGTAGAGAATATACACCCCTCTATACAGTAGAGAATATACACCCCTCTATACAGTAGAGTATGTACACCCCTCTATACAGTAGAGAATATACACCCCTCCAGACAGTAGAGAATATACACCCCTCTATACAGTAGAGAATATACACCCCTCCATACAGTAGAGTATATACACCCCTCCATACAGTAGAGAATATACACCCCTCTATACAGTAGAGAATATACACCCCTCCATACAGTAGAGTATATACACCCCTCCATACAGTAGAGAATATACACCCCTCTATACAGTAGAGAATATACACCCCTCCATACAGTAGAGTATGTACACCCCTCCAGACAGTAGAGTATATACACCCCTCCATACAGTAGAGTATGTACACCCCTCCAGACAGTAGAGAATATACACCCCTCCAGACAGTAGAGAATATACACCCCTCCAGACAGTAGAGAATATACACCCCTCCAGACAGTAGAGAATATACACCCCTCCAGACAGTAGAGAATATACACCCCTCCACACAGTAGAGTATATACACCCCTCTATACAGTAGAGTATATACACCCCTCTATACAGTAGAGTATATACACCCCTCCAGACAGTAGAGAATATTCACCCCTCTATACAGTAGAGAATATACACCCCTCCAGACAGTAGAGAATATACACCCCTCCAGACAGTAGAGTATATACACCCCTCGAGACAGTAGAGAATATTCACCCCTCTATACAGTAGAGAATATACACCCCTCCAGACAGTAGAGTATATACACCCCTCCAGACAGTAGAGAATATTCACCCCTCTATACAGTAGAGAATATACACCCCTCCAGACAGTAGAGAATATACACCCCTCCAGACAGTAGAGTATATACACCCCTCCAGACAGTAGAGAATAGGGGTGTATATCCCTCCAGGAAAATAAAATCAGACATAAATACAATTGGTTTCTAGAAATATACAAATATAATTTTCACATGACATCTTATGGTTCGTAATATTATGATTGTTTCAGTTATACCCTTCCATAACAATAACAAGTACATGCCACTCCGACTTGGCAGAATCTACCTTCACCTGTGCAATACCTCCGGTATAGATACAGTGCCTTGCGAAAGTATTCGGCCCCCTTGAACTTTGCGACTTTTTGCCACATTTCAGGCTTCAAACATAAAGATATAAAACTGTATTTTTTTGTGAAAAATCAACAACAAGTGGGACACAATCATGAAGTGGAACGACATTTATTGGATATTTCAAACTTTTTTAACAAATCAAAAAATGAAAAATTGGGCGTGCAAAATTATTCAGCCTTTACTTTCAGTGCAGCAAACTCTCTCCAGAAGTTCAGTGAGGATCTCTGAATGATCCAATGTTGACCTAAATGACTAATGATGATAAATACAATCCACCTGTGTGTAATCAAGTCTCCGTATAAATGCACCTGCACTGTGATAGTCTCAGAGGTCCGTTAAAAGCGCAGAGAGCATCATGAAGAACAAGGAACACACCAGGAAGGTCCGAGATACTGTTGTGAAGAAGTTTAAAGCCGGATTTGGATACAAAAAGATTTCCCAAGCTTTAAACATCCCAATGAGCACCAATGAACATCCCAATGATAATATTGAAATGGAAGGAGTATCAGACCACTGCTAATATACCAAGACCTGGCCGTCCCTCTAAACCTTCAGCTCATACAAGGAGAAGACTGATCAGAGATGCAGCCAAGAGGCCCATGATCACTCTGTATGAACTGCAGAGATCTACAGCTGAGGTGGGAGACTCTGTCCATAGGACAACAATCAGTCGTATATTGCACAAATCTGGCCTTTATGGAAGAGTGGCAAGAAGAAAGCCATTTCTTAAAGATATCCATAAAAAGTGTTGTTTAAAGTTTGCCACAAGCCACCTGGGAGACACACCAAACATGTGGAAGAAGGTGCTCTGGTCAGATGAAACCAAAATTGAACTTTTTGGCAACAATGCAAAACGTTATGTTTGGGGTAAAAGCAACACAGCTGAACACACCATCCCCACTGTCAAACATGGTGGTGGCAGCATCATGGTTTGGGCCTGCTTTTCTTCAGCAGGGACAGGGAAGATGGTTAAAATTGATGGGAAGATGGATGGAGCCAAATACAGGACCATTCTGGAAGAAAACCTGACAGAGTCTGCAAAAGACCTGAGACTGGGACGGAGATTTGTCTTCCAACAAGACAATGATCCAAAACATAAAGCAAAATCTACAATGGAATGGTTCAAAAATAAACATATCCAGGTGTTAGAATGGCCAAGTCAAAGTCCAGACCTGAATCCAATCGAGAATCTGTGGAAAGAACTGAAAACTGCTGTTCGTAAATGCTCTCCATCCAACCTCACTGAGCTCGAGCTGTTTTGCAAGGAGGAATGGGAAAAAAATTCAGCCTCTCGATGTTCAAAACTGATAGAGACATACCCCAAGCGACTTACAGCTGTAATCGCAGCAAAAGGTGGCGCTACAAAGTATTAACTTAAAAGGGGGCTGAATAATTTTGCACGCCCAATTTTTAATTTTTGATTTTTAAAAAAAGTTTGAGATATCCAATAAATGTCATTCCACTTCATGATTGTGTCCCACTTGTTGATTCTTCACAAAAAAAATACAGTTTTATATCTTTATGTTTGAAGCCTGAAATGTGGCAAAAGGTCGCAAAGTTCAAGGGGGCCCAATACTTTCGCAAGGCACTGTATTCTTAACCTAGAGAGGGGATTATAAAGTGCTTTATGTGACTGTGATGCTTGCAGATCTAGAACGTCCAGTTCTATCTTCTGTGATAGTAATGATCTATGACGTCCAGTTCTATGTCCTTTGAGGGTTACATTTCTAGATCATCTAGTTCTATATCGCTCTCTTTGGGTTTCCTGCGTTTGGCTCTGGCTGGAGATCGGCTCCTCCTCTGGCCTTTTCCCCCAGACCCCTCACCTGCAGATGCCATCTTGTGTCCATCAGAGCCGGTTTCCTTGGTCTCAATGGGTGTTAAAGAGCGCATTGGTGAAACTGTGTTCTCCATAGATCCTGGCTGGGACTCCACAGAGGTTCTGGTCATCTGGCTTATCAGGGGGATTTCTCTGTTTCCTTCTTTCACCTCTTCATTCTCTTCTTCAGGATTCAACTCCTCCACAGCATCCTCCACCCCCACATTGCCCTCTGTGCCTTCCTCAGGAGTCTGTCCCTCTGCTCCCGTCTCTCCCTCCTTCTCTCCACTTGTCTCTCCTGCTGTGTTTTCATTCTCTTCTTCCTCCTCTTCTTCCACCTTGAATTCAGACACCACATTGTTCTCATCTGCCTCCTCTCCTCCATCCTCCTCCTCCTCCTCTCCTCCTGTTTCATCCTCCTCAGCTGTTCCCGCTCCTGTCTCTCCTGTCTCTACTCCCTCCTCCCCCTCCTCCTCCTCCTCACCCGTCTCCTCCCCCTCTCCCGTCTCTTCAACCACCTCATCCCCCTCTGCTGGTCCATCAACAGTGTTTTCATCTCCTCCCGCTTGATCCTCCTGCACTGCTTCAGCGTCCCCTGCTCCTTCCTCCTCCCCTTCTACTAACTCCTCCCCCTCTCCAGTCTCCTCCACGTCCACGCCATCTTCTCCTGAAATTTCACCTCCCATCTCTCCTTCCTCCTCCTCCTCATCCTCTGTTCCCTCCACCACTCCATCCTCCTGTTCTTCAGTCTCTATCTCCTCAGCTATCTCCTCATCTACTTCCCCCATCACAGACTCAGCTCCATCACTCTCCTGTACTTCCTCCTCTCCCTCAGTCACTCCTTCCTCTTCCTCCTCAGGGATAGCTTCCTCTATGACAACAGTTGGTATAATATCCTCCTTGGTCTCCTCCTCTTCCTCGTCTTTGTGTACCACCTCTGGATTCACACCCTCCTCTTCCTCTTTCTTCTCCTCCAATTCCAGGCGATCATTGTTCAACCCCTCCGTGGGGCTAGAGGGCGCAAGAGGCTTTGGGTCTTTCTTCATCAGCAGGATCTTCCGCAGATCAAACGCCATCATCACCGGCGCTGTGGCGACCACAGCTTCCATTTTGATTTGTTGGACGTCTGCCTTCTTCCGTATGCAGGTGTCGCAGGGACAGTACTCATCCTCGCCCTCGCTGCGCTGGTCACTAACATCCGCCCCCGAACCCTGCTCCCCGTCACTCTTGTTCACTGACTGAACCTTCATGACCTTCAAAGCACAGTCAAACTTTATTACGAATGTATGCAAAACATAACAATACACTTTACAATAAATTAGGAATTCAAATATATTATGTAATAAAGTCTTACTTAAAAGTGTTTTTAAAAAGCTGTTAAACTAAAATAGTGACTTTGTTACTGAGTGACTTTAAAGGTAATTTAGAAACCTCAGGTGTTAGCCCCTCCCACCTTTAGCCTCCGCCTCCTCTGGTCTGTAACGGTTGAATCGCGGGACAGGATAGGGGGGCGAGGCACGCCCCCCCGCCCTGCACGCCCCCGGATCTTCCTCAGCTCACGATCAATGCTCGTCTGGATCCTCTTCTTCACCTCGTCTCTCAGCTCAGTGATCATAGTGTCCAACATCACATTGTTGTCTAGGTCCCAACGCACCTTCACAAACACAACAGTATTATCAAGATTATTCATTAAAAAAATGATTGTGATGAATATGAGGATGATGATGATTCATGTTGTTGTATCAGTACCTTGAACTCAGCCATGGCGTCGACATAGTGGGTCATAAACTGTTTCTCCAGCTTCTTCAGCAGGTTGAGAACCCAGACCGGGTCAGGGTCCTGGGAGACACGCTTGGTGAGCAGGGCTCGCTGGACTGACGGAGGTGTCCCTGAGCTAGGGGTGTCCTCCGGGGTGTCTCTCTCTATGTCAGTGGGGGACTTATAGGCCGTGCTGTTTGAAGAGGATGGGCTTTTTGGGGCTTTGAGGCTCTCAGGAGTCTGCATCATCTCACCTCTCCCTGCGGGCGACTCTGAGATCGCCTCATCCTCCCCTGGACTGCTCTGTACTCGGCTGGCGATGTCTGGGGTGGCCGTGTCTGAAAGCAGCTCTGCTGATGCACCTTCCTCCCCCTCTCCTCCTGTCTCTGTCTCTCCCTCTCCTCCTTCTGTCTCTCCCTCTCCTCCTGTCTCTCCTACTCCTTCCTCCCCCTCTCCTCCCTCTGTCTCTCCCTCTGTCTCTCCCTCTGTCTCTCCTGCCTCCCCCACCCCTTCCTCTGTCTCTCCTGCCTCTTCCTCTCCCTCTGCTATGGGAGTGATGTCACCCGCTGTTTCATCTGGTTTGCCTTTCCCAGAACCCCCCGACCCAGCTGAGCCACTGCTCAGGTCCACACCAGAGTCTTTCAACCTCTCCTTCCCCTCTGCCTCTCCCTCTTTCCCCTTCCCGGGGCTGGGCTTAGACAGCCACAGTGACTCTAGTATATCCATGACCTCTTGGTATCGCTGGTCCCTGTCAGGGCTTGGAGCTGCAGCTGGGAGAGAGGGCGGGTCGATGAGCTGCAGCTGGGCCAGACAGTCCAGCAGACCTTTAGCAGAGGAGCTCAGTCTGCGTCCGTACACAGGACTTATCTGGAGTAAAGGGATAGAATTAGGAATAAATTGTATTAAATGTGTTTGTTTTTTTATCTCCCTGAAAATCATACAAACCATGAATGTGACACATTAAAAATATGAAATTAAAGTATGTATGAAGTATGAAGTATATAAGTAAAACTATAAAGTATATAACCCTATGAGAAAAAGATTTGGAAGATTCCTATTTTGGGTTGAAAAGATGTTGAAAATACAATGAAAATACTTTTCAACATCTTGTGCTCACTGGAAAGTAAAAGTATGCAAAGAAAAGTCTAGAAACAGGACATACCTCGGGCAGGGAGCTGCATCGGCCCAGTGTAGGGCTCAGTAGAACCTTCATTACGGCCACAGATGAGTGGCAGCTCCGAGGCAGCTCTGATTCTTTACTGAGGAACAGGTGGCGAGGACGAGAGGAAGTGATGTCATTGGTGGGCGGGGCTGGGTCAGGGCAGAAGCCAGAACACTCTCCCCCCTCTTCTTCTCCCTCCTCCCTCGCTTCTTCTTTTTCTTCCTTCTCTTGCTCCACTGCTACTCCCTCCTCCTCTCCCCTCTCTTCCTCCTCCTCTTTCACTTCCTCCTCTTCCTCTGGGTGTTCTGCAGCCTCCTTCACTTCCTCTTCCTCTTCCTGTTGTCCTGGTTCAGCCGTGTTCTCCTGTTCTTGCTCCTCTTCCTGTTGTCCTGGTTCAGCTGTGTTCTCCTCTTCCTCTTCCTGTTGTCCTGGTTCAGCCATGTTCTCCAGCTCCTCTTCCTGTTGTCCTGGTTCAGCCATGTTCTCCTGCTCCAGCACTGTGGTCTCAACCGGTTCTTGTTTCTCCTCAGTCTCATCTCCTCCATGTCCCTCTGTTTCCCCTCCTTTCTCCACGGCTTCCTCTCCTTCTTCTGTCTCTTCAATTCCCTTGTTCATCTCGTCTTCAGGGCTATCCATACCGCCGTCGGCAGGTATGCCTCTCAGCCAATCACTGACAACGTCGTTGGGCAAGGTGTTAGGCAGACAGAGGGGATCCAGCTCCTCTAACTCTGCCTCTTCCTGTTCGGGTTTCCTGCTCTTCCGACTCTGTCCACTCTTCCCGCTCTCAGTGAGGCTAACCGTTGACCCACCAGCGCTGGAGGGGCGCAAGGCGGCAATGTTCCCCTTGAGCAGGTCAGCAGCTGACAGGAACTGAGAGAGGAGGCTGTCACTGATGCTGGCCGTCTCCAATTGAATGGTGGGACTGGGGGACTGGGGGACAGGGTCTCTCGCTCGCGGTGACTTTGGTCTGGAATTCCTTTCTATCACCGTCTTCACAGAGCGAACGCTGCCTGTGTCACTCTGAGCTTTGACTCTGTGTCCTTGACCTTTCACTTGCAGGAAGTCGGAGGCGCTTGTATTTGGACTCTCCTCTTCATGGGCATTGCTGGCCTTCTCAACTTTCACCTTTGACCCGGTGGAGCGGGCGGAGGAAGCAGACACAGGCCTGGAGTCTCCAGCTGCTTTGGCAGGGCTCTTGGAGCGTACGCTGGACGCTTTCTCCTCTGTGACATCATTTCTGACGTCATCAGCTATATCTGCAGCCTCGCTGGCGGCTTGACTTCGAGACTCCTCATTGGCTGTCTCGGTGGCAGGCGGCGTTCGATTGGTAGGTTTAGCGCTGATCTGCGGTGTTCTGGAGAGGGGTCTGGTGGGGGAGGAATCTGCTTTACCTTTGAGGTTTGTGCTCGTGGCAGATTTCACACGGCCTGTCTCAAGGTCATCTCCTGTAGTGCTGGGGGCGGGGCTAACGCCTCTCTCACCTGTCTCTTTTTTCAGGTGCGGAAACATACTTCTGTTACTTGCATTAGACGTATGAGATGTACTGGACTTAGCGGAGATGTGAGATTTAGCCGACATGGCGCTAGCTGGTCTCTCCTCTGTTTTCTCTCCCTCACGGTCAACCTCTGTTGTTTCAATGGCAGGGACGTCTGCTGTTTTGGGTGTTGGAGAGACCGCTCTAGCACTTCCACTATTACAGGTGGACTTGTGAGACCTGCTGGACTTTGCTGAAACGTTGGATTTAGTCGACATGGCACTCGCTGGTCTCTCTGTCCCCTCTCCCTTCTCGTCTCCTCCGGTGGTCTCAACAACAGGGACATCAGCTGGCGTTTTAGCCCTCTTACTACTGCTGGACCTGGTGGACTTGTCAGAGGTGGTGGATTTAGCCGACATGACGCTAGCTGGTCTCTCCTCAGATTTCTCGTCCTCTTTGTCCCCCTGCTCTTTTTCACCTGTCGTCTCAATAGAGGGAATATCTTGAGCCGCTGGAGAGATCGCTTCAGCACTTCCATTACAGGTGGACCTGTTAGACCTGCGGGTCTTTGCTGAAGCGTTAGATTTAGCTGAAATGGCACTGGCTGCTCTCTCTTTCTCGTCTCCGACCTCGTCTCCTCCTGTTGTTTCAATAACAGGGACATCGGCTGGTTGAGATCTTTGACTCTCAGCCCTCCTGCTGCAGGTAGACTTATGAGACCTACTGGACTTGACTGAAGTACTGGTTTTAGCTGAGATGACGCTCGCCGGTCTCTCCTCTGTGTCTCCAGCAACAATTGTATCGTCAACCGTCTCCTCTCCCCCTGTTGTCGTAATAACAGGGATGTTTTTAGTCCCTGGTGTCTCAGCCCTGACATTCCTACTACAGGTAGACTTGTGGGATCTGCTGGACTTGACTGAAGCACTGGTTTTAGCAGACACGGTGCTCGCTGCTCTCTCTCCCTCCTCATCTACAGCAGAAGCTGGTACCACTGGTGAGTTGGGAGAAGGGGCAAGTTCAGCTGGTGAGTTGGGGGAAGAGGCCCGTTCTGCTTTGCTGCAGGTGGACTTATGAGATCTGCTAGACTTCCCCGTTGTTTCAATAGCCAGGATGTTAGCCCCTTTAAAGACAACCCTCTCTGACGGTTTGGTAGACTTGTGAGATCTGCTAGACTTAACTGAAACGTTCATTTTAGCTGGCGTGGCGCTCGCCGGTCTCTCCTCTGCGTCTCCTGCGGCAGCAGCAGACCCATTCTCATCTCCTTCTGTTGTTTCAATAGCAGGGATGTCTTTGGCGACAGGTGTCTCAGCCCTAGCACTCCTACTACAGGTAGACTTGTGAGACCTGCTAGACCTGACAGAAGCCCTGATTTCACCTGACGCGGCTGCTCTCTGTTCCTCCGTGTCCTCCGCTGGATCATTGACTGGCGTTTCACAAGCGGCTGGCTTTGGAGAGGTAACTTTACGGTTAGACTTATGGGACCTGCTGGACTTTGCTGAGGTACTGGTTTTAGTTGACCTGGCACTCGCTGCTCTCTCCTCGCCCTCCTCATCTAGACCAGGTTCAGTTTCTGGCGCCTCTGAATAGGGGGAAGGGGCCTGTTCTGCTTTGCTGTAGGTGGACTTACGGGACCTGCTGGACTTTACTGAGAGGTTAGATTTAGCTGACATGGCGCTCTCTGCCCTCTCCTCTGTTTTCTCGCCCTCTTCTGCCTCTTCACCGGTTGTCTCAATATCAGGGACTTCGGGTGTGTCAGAGCTGACAGAAGCAGCCCTAGACTTATGACATCTGCTGGACTTTGCTGAAACACAGGTTTTATCTGACATCACACTGGCTACTCTGTCCTCTGTCTCTGCTGCTCCTGTATCCTCAGCAGCTTCTGGTTCTGATCTGGGAGATGCTGCCCTCTCTGAAACTTTTGTGGACACATCTGTTTTGCTACAGGTGGACTTATGAGACCTGCTAGACTTGGCTGAGAGGTTTGAATTAGTTGACATGGCACTTGCTGGTCTCTCCTCTCCCACCTCGTCAGTAGCTGTTGCCTCTGGTAATGTGGGGGAAGGCGCCCGTTCAGATTTGCTGCCATAGGACTTTTGGGACCTGTTGGACTTTACTGAGAGGTTACATTTAGCTGACATGGCGCTTGATGGTCTCTGCTCTCTTCTGTCTTCCACTTCTCCCTCTTCCTCCATCTCTTCCTTCATCTCTTCCTCCATCTCTTCCTCCATGTCTGCAAGGGATTCTGAAGCCTTAGACTTATGGGAGGTTCTGGAGTTCCTGCCCTTGACTGAAGAGAAAGATTTAGCTGAGAGGACACTAGCTGCTCTCTCCTCTTTCTCCCCCTCTTCTCTCTTCTCGCCAACCTCCACCTCTTCCTCCTTCCCTGTATCCTCTCCCTCCTCGGGAAGAGACAGGTGTGACATTCTGCTGGCTGCTCGGCCCTCTTGGTAGTAGTGGGTACAGTTGGACCTGTTGGTCTTCTGAGAAAAACCGGACTCATCTGAGCCACCCGAGAGTCCGCTCCCTGACCTCTCCTCTTCACATTTAGATCGCTGTGACCTCTGTGAAGGGCAGGATGCAGGGCTGGACCTATGGTCACACCCGCTACAGTGAGAACACACAATGGACCCCATAGACCCCAATGACCCACCCGATCCCCCGGAGAGACCGGTGTGAGTGGACATTACGCTGACTGCCCTCTCCTCCTCCTCCTCATCATCTTCATCATCTCCCTCCTCTGAAGCCACAGGGGTTGTGATTCTATTGAAAGATCTGTGGGAGGCTTGGCTGTCCGCCCTCTCCTGGTGGGCCTGAGGGGTGACTTCTCCACCACGGCAGGAACAGGAGTGACAAGAGCGCCGGGAGGAGGCTCTGCTAGCCCTCTCCTCACCCATGTCACACCTTTCCTCTTCCCCCTCTCCCCTCACCTCTCGCTGTGGGGTAGGGGCAGGGGTGTGGTTCCTGCTCCTGGAGTAATTGGACGAGTGGCTGGGAGGTCGCGAAGTCAAAGGGAGCGGTTGTGGGGGGTCGTTGCTATGGCAGCAGCGTGAGGCGCTGGGAGGGAGGGCATCCACATCTTCCTGAAGCGCTTGGAGTATGCGGGGGGAGCTAGACGGAGGACGCTCCTCCCCCTGGTTGTCTGGGGCACTCAGATTGAGTTCGCTGCGGCTGCAGCTGCGGCTGACTGTACACACCTCCACCATTCCTCCGTCCCTCTCCACCTCCACCCGACGTTGTACCTCTTCCCTGACGCAGCACTCCTGGACAACCCTTCCGGGCTCCGAGCCCTCCTTGTGGGTGGCCCGTCTCCTCAGCACCCTGCTGGAGCGGCAGGAGGAGGAGGAGCTAGAAGAGTGGGTGTGTCTAACCCTGGAATGGGAGTGCTTAGAGGTCTGGATGTGGGCGGGGTTTTCCCAGAGGTCATACTCCGGGTCGGGTCTCTGGTAGCAGCAGGCACAGCGGGGCTGTGGCTCCTTCAGGGAGCGCTGTGGAGGCTTGGGTGCGTAGTCGGCAGCTTCAGCAACACAAAAAGCGTAGTCAGGGTCCGAGCAGCTTTCCGATTGGCCCTGCTTCCCGGAAACAGAATGAGAACAATAGATTTTATTTGTAAAGCACCTTAATGAAACGAATAAAAACATATAAAAAAAACGGAAGTAATATAAAACAAGTCAAAAAGGCATATCAGAGTGAACCTGTAGGTAGCAGGGCGGGGCTTCCCTGAGCGGACAGCAGTCATTGGTCAGAGAGTCAGAGGGAGACTTCTTAATCTCCGTGGACCACTGGAGCGTCTCGTCGTTGTGGAGATTGAACCGCACCCTCATCTCCACAGACAGGCTGCCGTCTTTGTTCACCAGTACCCGCTTCTCTATGTCATCGTTCAGCACCGCCTCCCTGCCGCTGTGGGAGTGGGGACAAGTGCTGAGGCCGTTAGCGCAGGACTTCTCAGAGGACAGAGAGAAACGGGTGGAGCGGTTGGAAGAGTCTAAGCGAGGATGGATGATGCTCTTCTTAGTCTCCAGACCAAAGTTCACTACCAGGAAAGAAAGAAAGAAAGAGAGTGGGAGGGAAAGAGAGAAAGAAAGAGAGAAAGAAAGAAAGAGAGAAAGAAAGAAAGAAAGAAAGAAAGAAAGAAAGAAAGAAAGAGAGAGGGAAAGAAAGAGAGAAATAAAGAAAGAAAGAAAGAGAGAGGGAAAGAAAGAGAGAAATAAAGAAAGAGGGAAATAGAGAGAAAGAAAGAAAGAGAGGGAGGGAAAGAAAGAGAGAAAGAAAGAAAGAGAGAAAGAAAGAAAGAGAGAGAGAGAGAAAGAAAGAAAGAAAGAAAGAGAGAAAGAAACAGAGAGCGAGGGAAAGAGAGAAAGAAAGAGAGAAAGAGAGAGAGAGAGAGAGGGAAAGAGAGAAAGAGAGAAAGAGAGAGAGAGAGAGAGAGGGAAAGAGAGAAAGAGAGAAAGAGAGAAAGAAAGAGAGAAAGAAAGAGAGAAGGAAATAGAGAGAGATGTATGTGGAAAAAAAATGAAAGGAAACAAAACAGAGAGGAAATATTAGTATTTCTGGATATTCAACAGTAACACTTCACTACCACTCACAGACAAACACATCATGACCTACCGTTCTTCTTGTTGTCGTGTCCCTCGCTGCAGACACTAGACCGTGACCCTTTTCCATTACCAGGTGAGAGGGCTCCGTTACCAGGTGAGCGGGCTCCAGTACCAGGTGAGCGGGCTCCAGTACCCGGGGAGCGGGCCCCGTTTCCAGTCGACCTTGGTCAATCAATCAATAAACCAATCAATCAAAATGGAGTAAAATAGAATAGAAAGTAAAGATATTCAAATAGTACAGCAGTTTTTCTATAAACTAACCGCGTCCCCAGTCCAGGAAGTTTCTCCTCAGAGCTCTTGGTTACGTACTCCAGAAGTAGAGGTCTGAAGGGCTCTCGACCCACACACACCAACACACCTGGACACGTCATCAGGCTCTGTGCACTGTCAATCTACACTCGCACACACACACGCACGTGCACACACACGTAAGTGCGTATAAACTTTAACACACCTGGGAACGTCAGGCTCTGTACAGTACACACACACACGTGCGCGCGCGTCCCCAACACACCACACACTCCCACCCCCCCCAAGACGCAACACACTCCCCCCCCCCCCCAAGACGCCACACACTCCCACCCCCCCTCCCCAAGACACCACACACTCCCATCCCCCCCCACAAGACGCCACACACTCCCATACCCCCTCCACAAGACACCACACACACCCACCCCCCCAAGATACCACACACTCTACCCTCCCCAGCCTTACCTCCCTTTCCCCCCCTCCCCAAACACTCCCACCCCCCCCCTCCCCAAAGACACTCCCATCCCCCCAGCCATACCTCCCTCCTCCTCCTCCCTCTTCCCCCCTCCCTCCTCCCTCTTCACCCCTCCCTCCTCCCCCCTCCCTCCTCCCACCTCCCCCCTCCCTCCTCCCCCCTCCCTCCTCCCACCTCCCCCCTCCCTCCCTCCTCCCACCTCCCCCCTCCCTCCTCCCCCCTCCCTCCTCCCACCTCCCCCCTCCCTCCTCCCCCCTCCTCCTCCCTCCTCCCTCCTCCCCCTCCCTCCTCCCTCCTCCCCCCCTCCTCCTCCCTCCTCCCCCCTCTTCCCTCCCCCCTCCTCCCCCCTCTTCCCTCCCCCCTCCTCCTCCCTCTTCCCCCCTCCCTCCTCCCCCTCCCTCCTCCTCCCTCCTCCCCCCTCTTCCCTCCCCCCTCCTCCTCCCTCTTCCCCCCTCCCTCCTCCCCCTCCCTCCTCCCTCCTCCCAGATGTACCTTGCGTCCCTCCAGTGTGTATAATTTCCTGACGTGACACTGCATCAGTTCCGAGATGTCTTCCAGAAACACTCGGAGGCTTCGGGTCGAGCGGCGGCTCAGAATCACACTCCTCCTCACCGCAGGGTCGCTGTTTCTGACCAATAGGATGCGCCGCTGCCGTGTAGGGGTGTGGCTTGGAGCAGTGGGAGGGCAAGGGTCTTCAGCTGGTCGCTGTGGCACTCGGCGGCTGTAGTGGGACACACACACACACCGTGAACACGCACACACCGTGAACACACACACACCGTACACCAGTGGAGGCTCCTCAGAGGAGGAAGGCGAAGACCATCTTCCTCAGTGAATTTCATCAAAAAACAGTGAAACATTTAAAAACGTTTGTTATAAAGGTCAACAGCCACCGCCTGTCAGCTTGATTACTCAACATTTTTCTCTCCAATCCGTGTGCACCTTACAGTGTAAACTTTCATTGATAGGCTTGGTTGTAGCAACCTCATGATGGGTACAGGGACAATTAGAGTATCATGTAGTAAGTATCCTAAACCCATCGATGTTACATTGAGCTGGATGAAATGGAATATGAATGGCAGTCATCCAATATGCTGTAATAGAAATAAGGCCCATGCTCATTAAAAAAAATGATAATCGTCCTCCTCACCTCGTCATCATCTCAAACGTCCCCTGAACGTCACTGCCACATGATAAACAACATACATCATATTCACACCGTTATATACACACAGATACTCGTACAAACGCTCACCTGGGGTGGTGCCAGAGGGCGGGGCGTTTGCCAGCCAGCTCCATGTTGATTGGTTTAGCCTGCCGCCTGTCAGAGCAGAGGTAGCACCCCCCATCCTCCAGCTGCTCTAGATGTTTAATACTGTGGGTTCCTCTGGGGGTGGTGACAGTGCGTACCCCAAAAGGCAAGGGCACCTACACACAGATACACGTTTAGGTTCAGAAACACGTCAGAGGTTTAATGTGTGTGTGTGTACTGTGTGTGTGTGTGTAGTGTAGTGTGTGTGTGTGTACTGTGTGTGTAGTGTAGTGTGTGTGTGTACTGTGTGTGTGTAGTGTAGTGTAGTGTGTGTGTGTAGTATAGTGTGTGTGGTGTACTGTGTGTGTGTGGTGTACTGTGTGTGTGTGTACTGTGCATACTGTGTGTATTGTATGTGTACTGTGTGTACTGTGTGTGTGTACTGTGTGTATTGTGTGTGTGTGTACTGTGTGTACTGTGTGTGTGTGTACTGTGTGTACCGTGTGTGTGTGTACTGTGTGTATTGTGTGTGTGTACTGTGTGTATTGTGTGTGTGTGTACTGTGTGTATTGTGTGTGTGTGTGTACTGTGTGTACTGTGTGTATTGTGTGTGTGTACTGTGTGTACTGTGTGTGTGTACTGTGTGTACTGTGTGTATTGTGTGTACTGTGTGTATTGTGTGTGTGTGTGTGTGTACTGTGTGTACTGTGTGTATTGTGTGTGTGTGTACTGTGTGTATTGTGTGTGTACTGTGTGTATTGTGTGTGTGTGTACTGTGTGAACTGTGTGTATTGTGTGTACTGCGTGTACTGTGTGTACTGTGTGTATTGTGTGTATTGTGTACTGTGTGTACTGTGTGTATTGTGTGTACTGTGTGTATTGTATGTGTGTGTACTGTGTGTACTGTGTTTATTGTGTGTACTGTGTGTACTGTGTGTGTACTAAGTGTACTGTGTGTGTACTCTGTGTATTGTGTACGTTCTGACCTTCTGCGACAGGTCGTCCAGCAGTGCGTCAAAGCATTTGAAGCTGCGTTTGTGGACGGCCATCCTCACACCAGCAAACTTATCGTCGCCTCTCTTGTAGAAGGTGATTCGCTTAGCTGGTGGCGCGGCGATCACATGGGAGAGGTGAGAGGCGGAGGGTGGAAGCAGGGGGA
Organism: Oncorhynchus mykiss; assembly: GCF_013265735.2. Taxonomy (NCBI): domain Eukaryota; kingdom Metazoa; phylum Chordata; class Actinopteri; order Salmoniformes; family Salmonidae; genus Oncorhynchus; species Oncorhynchus mykiss. Next base: position 60,311,566 of record NC_048583.1, on the reverse strand, counting down.
GGGGGGAGCCATCTTCAAACTGGGGCCCATGGGGGTCCCACAAACCTGCTGGAGCCGACTGCATGCTGCCCTCTCACATACACCTAGAGAGAAAACACACACACACACACACACACACACACACACACACACACACACACACACACACACACACACACACACACACACACACACACACACACACACACACACACACACACACACACACACACACACGCCTGGGAATGAAAATCAGCAACCACCCAAATCCTGGATGTAGATAAGCTGTCCAGAGCACCTGACACAGATCACCTGACACAGAGCACCTGACACAGAGCACCTGACACAGAGCACCTGACACAGAGCACCTGACACAGAGCACCTGACACAGAGTAGCTATCCAGAGTAGATAACCTATACACATGACTGTGACTGGCTATGGATATGACTGAATGTATTCATGGTATAGACTGCCCATATCACTTAATGTTTGGGCGTAGCCCTTGGCCACCAATAGAGGACGACAATGGAAACAAGTCTCTTGACTTTTGAGTGTATCCTCTGCAATTTTTTGTATGTATCTGTTGCCTGGTGTGACATTTTTATATCTTAAAATTTTACAAATAAAATATTTTGCCACCAGATGATTGTTAATTAGTCTGAGACTGGCCAATAGTTTAACACTTTAGAACTTATTGATGCATCACGACGGTACCAAACTCTCTATTTAAGCTCTGAGGAACACAGACTCCTATAAAACATGAAAGGAACACAGAATCCTATAAAACATGAAAGGAACACAGAATCCTATAAAACATGAAAGGAACACAGAATCCTATAAAACATGAAAGGATCACAGAATCCTATAAAACATGGAAGGAACACAGAATCCTATAAAACATGGAAGGAACACAGAATCCTATAAAACATGAAAGGATCACAGAATCCTATAAAACATGGAAGGAACACAGAATCCTATAAAACATGAAAGGATCACAGAAACAGGCGTGTATCATGGCTGAAGGTAACAAGGTAAAGAGGTAGGACAACCCAGGCAGGCTATGTTTAAAGAAGTGTCTCTGTTGGTCGGACAATCCTATTTGGGACAGACTGTAAACAGGTAGCAGCACATGCTGAGATCAGCCCTACCTGCCCATAGCACATTACATAAAGCCTATTTACACAGGTCAAGCACTGGCACGCACACACACACTCACACACACACTCACACGCACACACACACGCACACACACACTCACACGCACGCCCACACACACTCACACACACGCACACACACACACACACACACGCCCACACACACAAAATGTACTCTGTAACACAATATTTGCTACAAAATAATTCAAATAGGCCTATAACATTATAATGTTTCCAAATAGTTCCAAAATGAGCAGTACGTTAATTACCATAGTTTATGTTGTAGGAAACTATGGTAATTACCAATAATTGAAAAATGTCATCTATTTTCAATCAATTTACAATAAACTGAAAAAGCTATGAATTGAAAATGTTTTTCAGATTTTTTTTTCCATTTTAGATTGAAATCACTTCCTGATTTGACTGTCTTCAATTAGAATTGACCCCAACCCTGGTAAGTACATGACGATTTGCAACCATTGATTGAGACTAATGCATTGAGATTAAACTAGCTACAGGCTGGCCAGACCGTCTGGTAGAACAGGTGGTTGAATGTGTTGGAGCACGGGGCTGGCACTAACAGGTGGTTGGAGCATGGCACCACCAGGTGGTTGAGTGTGTTGGAGCACGGGGCTGGTACCACCAGGTGGTTGAGTGGGTTGGAGCATGATGCTGGCAGCACCAGGTGGTTGAGTGGGTTGGAGCACGATGCTGGCACCACCAGGTATTTGAGTGGGTTGGAGCATGATGCTGGCACCACCAGGTGGTTGAGTGGGTTGGAGCATGATGCTGGCACCACCAGGTAGTTGAGTGGGTTGGAGCATGATGCTGGCACCACCAGGTAGTTGAGTGGGTTGGAGCATGATGCTGGCACCACCAGGTGGTTGAGTGGGTTGGAGCACGGGGCTGGCACCACCAGGTGGTTGAGTGGGTTGGAGCATGATGCTGGCACCACCAGGTGGTTGAGTGGGTTGGAGCATGAAGCTGGCACCACCAGGTGGTTGAGTGGGTTGGAGCATGATGCTGGCACCACCAGGTGGTTGAGTGGGTTGGAGCACGGGGCTGGCACCACCAGGTGGTTGAGTGGGTTGGAGCATGATGCTGGCACCACCAGGTGGTTGAGTGGGTTGGAGCATGATGCTGGCACCACCAGGTGGTTGAGTGGGTTGGAGCACGGGGCTGGCACCACCAGGTGGTTGAGTGGGTTGGAGCATGATGCTGGCACCACCGGGTGGTTGAGTGGGTTGGAGCATGATTCTGGCACCACCAGGTGGTTGAGTGGGTTGGAGCATGATGCTGGAACCACCAGGTGGTTGAGTGGGTTGGAGCATGATGCTGGCACCACCAGGTGGTTGAGTGGGTTGGAGCATGATGCTGGCACCACCAGGTGGTTGAGTGGGTTGGAGCACGGGGCTGGCACCACGAGGTGGTTGAGTGGGTTGGAGCATGATGCTGGCACCACCGGGTGGTTGAGTGGGTTGGAGCATGATTCTGGCACCACCAGGTGGTTGAGTGGGTTGGAGCATGATGCTGGAACCACCAGGTGGTTGAGTGGGTTGGAGCATGATGCTGGCACCACCAGGTGGTTGAGTGGGTTGGAGCATGATGCTGGCACCACCAGGTGGTTGAGTGGGTTGGAGCACAGGGCTGGCACCACCAGGTGGTTGAGTGGGTTGGAGCATGATGCTGGCACCACCAGGTGGTTGAGTGGGTTGGAGCATGATTCTGGCACCACCAGGTGGTTGAGTGGGTTGGAGCATGATGCTGGCACCACCAGGTGGTTGAGTGGGTTGGAGCATGATGCTGGCACTACCAGGTTGTAGGTTTGAATCTCACATGTGCTGCATATTCAATACATCTGTTAAATGTAAGACTTTTTGAGAGAAAAAAATAACATTCTATTGAATTACACTTAAAGTGCAATTATCTGCTGTTTTAAAAAGGTAATTTCCTTGTAAAAGGACCCATGAGCACCAACATGTGAAGTTCATAAGAGCATGTCAAATTGGGTTATAAATTAAAATAAAGAGTCTATATTTTTGGGGTATTTTTATTTATTTATTTGACCTTTATTTAACTAGGCAAGTCAGTTTAAGACTGTTCCCCGGCCTTGTTCAGGGGCAGAACAACAGATTTTTAAACTTGTCAGCTCAGGGATGGAACCTTCCGGTTACTAGTCCAACGTTCTAACCACGAGGCTACCTGAATTTAAGGCACATAGAATTGTTTTACCATTTATCATCCTACTAAATGCAATACGGTTTAAGGCTTTGATTTTTGGTTAAACAGATGGAAAACTGGTCTTAGAAAACATCTCCCAGAAAAAGTCTTAAAAACACGTTGAATGTTGAAGTAAAGACCCCCCAGCCAACTAATATCAACACTTAGTTTTGGATTTAAAAAAAAAAAAATCTGCCTTTCTGTAAATGTAAGCCTTGGAATGAATTATGTTACCAAAGACCCACATACCTTTAAGATATTTTCAAGTGTTATGATAATGAAAGTAACAAGTAAAAAGTTAAGAGATATAAAGGGTTGAAAAGGGTTGGAAACCTTCTGGAACTTTTCCATGGGAAGTTAAGCCCTGGAATTTTGGGGAAATTTGTTTAAACTCATTTAAATGTTTTTTTTTGCTTAAAACAGTTAACCTTTTTTTGTGAGATAAACATAAGTCAATTCTAGGTCTTGTGGCATATTTTGGTTAAACTATCCCCCAATTCAATGGAATTGCAACCCTCTGCATGCACAGTGCATATCCTTCCATCACTTGTACAGCTGATTCAAAAGATCTTGCTCACTAATGAGATGCTGTTGAGTCCACATTACTACACTGTCTGAGCCCAGGACTACATACGTTTTGATTACAATACTAGGTGGGGTGAATATATTTTATATGACATACATAATTTTTTGTTAACTAGTAAATAGTAGCATACAGCAAAGTGTGTTTAAATCTAACTTGTTAACAATTTTTGCTAGTTAGTTTTTGCTACCATGTGGGTTTTATCTTGCTTGAGCCTTGCTAACTGAGAAGTGTTATTTCACCTGTTTCCATACATGTTTCATTTTAAAACATTTATCTTACAAAGGAGTTGTTTTAATCTAACTGCTTAACTATTTATCTGTACATGTAAATTATATTTATTTTTACAAATGTTTCTCTAATCTTTATAGGAAAATGCCATGCCATCTGATGTGTGGAGACATTTCACTGCAGCTAATGTAGAAGGAAAAGCTGTGTACATTTGCAAATACTGTGCCAAATCATATGTGAAGAATGCAACAACAAAGACGCAGAATCATCTGGCCAAGTGCATAAACTTCCCTCGGCACTCTCAACAAGCAACCTCTAACAAAAGTCGCTCTACTTCTATTCGAGGTGAAAATTATGAATCTGACACCTTATCGATAGCAACAGCTCATAGTCCTCTTGGAATCAGAAGTTTTTTTTGACTCAATGGAGGAATGTAGTCAGAAAAATGCTGATGAATGTCTTGCTCATGCTGTGTAACTGTTCACCTCTGATGCTCACAGGCATTGTTTATTGGAAGAGATTTCTGAATGTTCTTCACCCAGCATACACCCCGCCAACCAGACATGCTTTATCTACTCATTTGCTGGATGCAGAGTTCAACAGAGTTCAAGTGAAGGTCAAGCAAATCATAGAGAAAGCAGACTGTATTGAAATCATCTCTGATGGGTGGTCGAATGTTCATGGGCAAGGAATAATTAACTACGTCATCTCCGCCACTCAACCAGGATTCTACAAGAGCACAGACACAAGGGACAACAGACACACCGGTCTCTACATTACAGATGAGCTGAAGGCAGTCATCAATGACCTTGGACCACAGAAGGTATTTGCACTGGTGACAGACAATGCTGCGAACATGAAGGCTGCTTAGTCTAAAGTGGAGGAGTCCTACCCTCACATCTCAACTATTGGCTGTGCTACTCATGCATTGAATCTGCTCCTCAAGGACATAATGGCACTGAAAACAATGGATACCCACTACAAGAGAGCCAAGGAAATTATTAGGTATGTGAAGGGTCATCAAGTTATAGCAGCAATCTACTTCACCAAGCAAAGTGAGAAGAATAAGAGCACCACATTGAAGCTACCCAGCAACACCTGTTGGGGTGGTGTTGATATCATCATTGACAGTCTCCTGGAGGGGAAGGAGTCTCTCCAAGAAATGGCCATATCACAGTCTGCCGATACAGACAGCCACATCAAGAGGATCCTCCTGGATGATGTATTTTGAGAGAGAGTGGTAAGCAGCCTGAAACCTATAGCAGTAGCCATTTCACAGATTAAGGAAGACAATGCCATCCTGTCTGATGTTCAGACTCTGCTTGCAGATGTAAGAGAAGAAATCCGTACTGCCCTGCCCACTTCACTGTTGCTCCAAGCAGAGGAAACTGCAGTTTTGAAATACATCAAAAAGCATGAAGACTTCTACCTGAAGCCCATACACGCCGCAGCGTACATGTTGGACCCCAAGTATGCTGGCAAGAGCATCCTGTCTGGTGCAGAGATTAACAAGGCCCATGGTGTCCTCACTACCGTGTCTCGCCACCTTGGCCTCGATGAGGGCAAGGTTCTTGGCAGTACACTTCCAAGCAAAGGCTTTGGGATGGAGATGCAATATGGCAGTCGTGCCAACATATCTCATCAGCCACCTGGTGGAAGGGACTTTGTGGATCTGAGGCTCTTTCCCCTGTTGCCTCAATCATCCTCCAAATCCCACCAACATCAGCTGCCTCAGAACGCTGGTCCTTGTCTGTGAACACACACACACCAAAACGCGCAACAGGCTGACCAATACAAGGGTTGAAACATTGGTGGCCAACCGGGCAAATTTGATGCTTTTTGAGCCTGACAACAAGCTCTCCTTAACAAGGTTGGAAAGTGACAGTGAAGATGAGGCCGCGTCTGATGTTCAAGAGGTGGACATTGAGGAGGTCCAGGGAGAAGACATGGAGGCCTGAGAGGAAGACAACCAAAGCTTTAGTTTCTAGACTAACATTTTACAGATTTTTGGGGAGATGCGATGGATCATTCAATATTCCCTTTCTTTTGTTGTTCAGTGAAATCATCTCATGTGAAGAGTCAACTCATTTAATTAAAGTTCAATTCGTACCAAAATTGTTTAAGAATATATATATGTTGGACGGATTTAATCGTTTTCAATTATGTCTACTTATGACAAGGTAAAAGGTTTATGTTTCTGTCTCCATATGATATGGTAAATATATCCAATGCAAAAAACATCTACGTTTAAATGGTATTAATATTAATTGCCATATATTCCCGTTAATTCCCATATATTCCCGTTAATTCCCATATATTCCCGTTAATTCCCACAGAAAGCTTCCACCTCTGAATATTTCCCAAAATGTGCAACCCTAGGTAGAGCTATCAATTAGTTATAGGGATTTACGGATAAAACTTTTTTAAATTAATTATTAAATTATTACATTTCCGAAAAAAATCGGTAACGGAATTTCTGCAATTTAATTGGCTACAATGGGAAATCTTAGTGGACACAAAGCACAAGTTTGGACAGCACAGTAGAGTACAGTAAAGGAAAGTAGAGTTTAGTTCAGTACAGCACAGTACTGTAGAGTTTTAATACAGTACACAGATGAGCAAACTAGAGTTGGGTCCCTTATAATGTGCTGTATTGTACTGTACTATACTCTACTATATTTTACTGTACTTTATTCTACTGATCTCTACTGTGCTGTACTATACTGTACTGAACTCTACTGTTCTGTACTGAACTCTACTGTTCTGTACTGAACTCTACTGTTCTGTACTGAACTCTACTGTTCTGTACCGAACTCTACTGTACCGAACTCTACTGTTCTGTACTCTACTGAACTCTACTGTACTGTGCTGTGCTCTACTGTACTGTACTGAACCCTACTGTACTGAACTCCACTGTTTTGTACTCTACTGAACTCTACTGTTCTGTACTCTACTGTTCTGTACTGAACTCTACTGTACTGTACTGAACTCTACTGTACTGTACTGAACCCTACTGTACTGTACTCTACTGTACTGTACTCTACTGTACTGAACTCTACTGTTCTGTGCTGTGCTCTAATGAACTGTACTGTACTGAACTCTACTGTACTGAACTCTACTGTACTGTACTGTTCTCTACTCTCCTGTTCTGAACTCTCCTGTACTGAACTCTCCTGTACTGAACTCTCCTGTACTGAACTCTCCTGTACTGAACTCTCCTGTACTGAACTCTCCTGTACTGAACTCTCCTGTACTGAAGTCTCCTGTACTGAACCCTACTGTTCTAAACTCTCCTGTACTGAACTCTGCTCTTGGTAGTATCACCGCTCTTGGTTTGAGGCCGATACGTAAAGCTTAATAAATAAAGAGCAGTCATACTAGTAAGAGCAGTGATACTAGTAAGAGCAGTGATACTAGTAAGAGCAGTGATACTAGTAAGAGCAGTGATACTAGTAAGAGCAGTGATACTAGTAAGAGCAGTGATACTAGTAAGAGCAGTGATACTAGTAAGAGCAGTGATACTAGTAAGAACAGTGATACTAGTAAGAGCAGTGATACTAGTAAGAGCAGTGATACTAGTAAGAACAGTGATACTAGTAAGAGCAGTGATACTAGTAAGAGCAGTGATACTAGTAAGAGCAGTGATACTAGTAAGAGCAGTGATACTAGTAAGAACAGTGATACTAGTAAGAGCAGTGATACTAGTAAGAGCAGTGATACTAGTAAGAACAGTGATACTAGTAAGAGCAGTCATACTAGTAAGAGCAGTGATACTAGTAAGAGCAGTGATACTAGTAAGAACAGTGATACTAGTAAGAGCAGTGATACTAGTAAGAGCAGTGATACTAGTAAGAGCAGTGATACTAGTAAGAACAGTGATACTAGTAAGAGCAGTGATACTAGTAAGAACAGTGATACTAGTAAGAGCAGTGATACTAGTAAGAACAGTGATACTAGTAAGAGCAGTGATACTAGTAAGAGCAGTGATACTAGTAAGAGCAGTGATACTAGTAAGAGCAGTGATACTAGTAAGAACAGTGATACTAGTAAGAGCAGTGATACTAGTAAGAGCAGTGATACTAGTAAGAGCAGTGATACTAGTAAGAGCAGTGATACTAGTAAGAACAGTGATACTAGTAAGAGCAGTGATACTAGTAAGAGCAGTGATACTAGTAAGAACAGTGATACTAGTAAGAGCAGTGATACTAGTAAGAGCAGTCATACTAGTAAGAGCAGTGATACTAGTAAGAGCAGTGATACTAGTAAGAACAGTGATACTAGTAAGAGCAGTGATACTAGTAAGAGCAGTGATACTAGTAAGAGCAGTGATACTAGTAAGAACAGTGATACTAGTAAGAGCAGTGATACTAGTAAGAACAGTGATACTAGTAAGAGCAGTGATACTAGTAAGAACAGTGATACTAGTAAGAGCAGTGATACTAGTAAGAGCAGTGATACTAGTAAGAGCAGTGATACTAGTAAGAGCAGTGATACTAGTAAGAACAGTGATACTAGTAAGAGCAGTGATACTAGTAAGAGCAGTGATACTAGTAAGAGCAGTGATACTAGTAAGAGCAGTGATACTAGTAAGAGCAGTGATACTAGTAAGAACAGTGATACTAGTAAGAGCAGTGATACTAGTAAGAGCAGTGATACTAGTAAGAGCAGTGATACTAGTAAGAACAGTGATACTAGTAAGAGCAGTGATACTAGTAAGAGCAGTGATACTAGTAAGAACAGTGATACTAGTAAGAGCAGTGATACTAGTAAGAACAGTGATACTAGTAAGAGCAGTGATACTAGTAAGAGCAGTGATACTAGTAAGAGCAGTGATACTAGTAAGAGCAGTGATACTAGTAAGAGCAGTGATACTAGTAAGAGCAGTGATACTAGTAAGAGCAGTGATACTAGTAAGAGCAGTCATACTAGTAAGAGCAGTGATACTAGTAAGAGCAGTGATACTAGTAAGAACAGTGATACTAGTAAGAGCAGTGATACTAGTAAGAGCAGTGATACTAGTAAGAGCAGTGTGCGGGTTTCTTATTTTTTCTCATCTTATTCCTATTTGGAAGAGATTACTTTCATATCCATAATTATGGATTTCTGTGTGGTACAGATCAGGGACTCATGATGAAAATCCTTTACCGGGTGTAGATCCACTTCACTTACTGTAGTTCAACAACCAAAATATTTTTTTTTTCCAAAGTCAATGTGTCATAGCTGACCCCCTATTATTTCTGCAGACATAGTTTCTTAATATAGTATCTTAATTCTGAGTATATACAGGGCATTCAGAAAGTACTCAGACCCTCTTGACGTTTTCCACATTTTGTTCCGTTACAGCCTTATTCTGAAATTGATTCAATTGTTTTTTCCCTCATCAATCTACACACAATACCCGATGATGACAAAGCAAAAAAAACAGGTTTAAATCACATTTACATAAGTATTCAGACCTTTGACTCAGTAAAATCAAGGATCTCTTTGCTCCGTTCATCTTTCCCTCGATCCTGACTAGTCTCCCAGTCCCTGCAGCTGAAAAACATCCCTACAGCCTGATGCTGCCACCACCATGCTTCACCATAGGGATGGTACCAGGTTTCCTCCAGACGTGACGCTTAGCATTCAGGCCAAAGAGTTCAATCTTGGTTCCATCAGACCAGAGAATCTTGTTTCTCATGGTCTGAGAGTCCTTTAGGTGCCTTTTGGCAAACTCCAAGCAGGCTGTCATGTGCCTTTTACTGAGGAGTGGCTTCCGTCTGGCCACTCTACCACGAAGGCCTGATTGGTGGAGTGCTGCAGAGGAACTGTCGAGCTCTGTCAGAGTGACCATCGGGTTCTTGGTCACCTCCCTGACCAAGGCCCTTCTCCCCCGATTGTTCAGTTTTGCCGGGCGGCCAGCTCTAGAAAAAGTCTTGGTGATTGCAAACTTCTTCCATTTAAGAATGATGGAGGTCAGTGTTCTTGGGGAACTTCAATGCTGCAGAAATGTTTTGGCCTCGACACAATCCTGTCTCGGAGCTCCACAGACAATTCCTTCAACCTCATGACTTGGTTTTTGCTCTGACATGCACCATCAACTGTGAGACCTTATATAGACAGGTGTGTGCCTTCCCAAATCATGTCCAATTAATTGAATTTACCACAGGTGGACTCAGATTTTTCTACAAGGATGATCAATGGAAACAGGATGCACCTGAGCTCAATTTTGAAGTGTCATAGCAAAGGGTCTGAATACTTATGTAAATAAGATATTTCTGTTTGTTATTTGTAATACATTTGCCAAAATTACAACTTTTTTCGCTGTGTCATTATGAGTTATTGTGATGTCCTTATGGGGTATTGTGATGTCATTGTGGGGTATTGTGATGTCATTGTGGGGTATTGTGATGTCATTGTGGGGTATTGTGATGTCATTGTGGGGTATTGTGATGTCATTGTGGGGTATTGTGATGTCATTGTGGGGTATTGTGATGCCATTGTGGGGTATTGTGATGCCATTGTGATGCCATTGTGGGGTATTGTGTGTAGATTGATGAGAAAAACATGTAATTGAATCCATTTTAGAATAAGGCTGTAACGTATTAAAATGTAGAAAATGTGGAGGGGTCTGAATACTTTCTGAATTGGAGATCTCCGAGGGAGATTCGACCGAAATTCTGTTACCAAACTTTGCATCTGCACAGTTCTTCCAGTAAATGTGTTTTAATTCTCAGTGTAAACTGATAAAAAAATAGTCCTTGTGCATAGAGCACACACACACACACTGTCTCTCTCTCTGTCTCTCTGTACCATCACAGACACCACATTATAGTTGCGTAGACAGAGGCATGCGGGCAGGAACTGTGACTTTATGACAACAGACATCTTCTGCTCCATATTCAGTGGCCTGACAGGAACATAATGGAGCTGTCCCAGAATGGAACAATAAGGTGTACACTTTGTAGAGACTAGTTGGCCTAAACACGGCCTGGGGATTAATACCAACAGGGGAATCTTCTCATTTCCTCTGCTCAGCCTTTAATAGGTTACTTAATCCCACCTTTACCTGGAGTTACACAATCCTACACAGATAGACATGCAAACGCACCTGTTATTGTCTCTGAAACCGCTGAGTTAAACCCATCAGAGATGACCATCTATAGATATTTTCAGTGGTTATGTAACTAAAACCTAAACAGGTCTCACTACAACAAAAAAACACTACCTTCACATTCCACTGTCAAAGTCAGCAGAATACATGGACGCAACAAGTGAATCTGAGACTACAATCAACTATCTACAGTACAGTCATCTTCCATCACACACACACACACACACACACACACGTCTACCCTAACACTAACCACCACACACACCTTTACACACTAGAGCCCCTAACTTTGAGACATTCTACTCACATAGTCAGGAAACATGATCCAATCCGATAGAAGCAGTCCGAGGTGAATTCCTTCAAACTGCTCTGCATCTGGCTCCCATACTGTACCAGTGTCCGTGCGTGAGAGTGTTCGAGCTAGCCGTGTCTACCTGTACCAGTGTCCGTGTGTGAGAGTGTTTGAGCTAGCCGTGTCTACCTGTACCAGTGTCCGTGTGTGAGAGTGTTTGAGCTAGCCGTGTCTACCTGTACCAGTGTCCGTGTGTGAGAGTGTTTGAGCTAGCCGTGTCTACCGTCAGCCGTTAGTCCACACACACTGACACTGTGGTTAGCGCCTGCAACAGGTTCCAACCCACTCCTGTAAGATGGCCGCTAGCTAATCAGACCTGGAGGGGAGGAGGAGGAGGAGGGGAGGAGGAGGGGGAGGATAGAAAGCAAAGCCTCCTTAATCAGCTGAGATCTGGCAGAGTGATGGTGTTAGGGATAGGGTTAGGATAGGGATAGGGTTAGGATAGGGTTAGGGATAGGGTTAGGATAGGGATAGGGTTAGGGATAGGGTTAGGGTTAGGAAAAGGGATAGGGTTAGGGATAAGATAGGGATAGGGTTAGGATAGGGATAGGAATAGGATAGGGATAGGACAGGACAGGATAGGGTTAGGGATAGGATAGGGTTAGGGATAGGATAGGGTTAGGGATAGGATAGGACAGGATAGGGTTAGGGATAGGATAGGGTTAGGGATAGGATAGGGATAGGGTTAGGATAGGGTTAGGGATAGGATATGATAGGGTTAGGGATAGGATAGGGATAGGGTTAGGATAGGGTTAGGATAGGGTTAGGGATAGGGATAGGGTTAGGGTTAGGGTTAGGGATATGATAGGATTAGGGGTAGGGTTAGGGATAGGCTAGGGTTTGGGTTAGGATAGGATTAGGGATAGGATTAGGGATAGGGTTAGGATAGGATTAGGGATAGGGTTAGGATAGGGTTAAGGATAGGGAGAGGGTTAGGATAGGGTTAGGATAGGGTTAGGGTTAGGATAGGATTAGGGATAGAGTTAGGTTAGGGATAGGGTTAGGATAGGGATAGGATAGGGTTAGAATAGGATAGGGTTAGGATAGGATAGGGTTAGGATTAGGGATAGGCTAGGGTAAGGGTTAGGGTTAGAATAGGATAGGGTTAGGGTTAGAATAGGATAGGGTTAGGGTTAGGACAGGGATAGGGTTAGGGTAGGGTTAGGGTAGGGTTAGGGTAGGGATAGGGTTAGGATAGGGTTAGGATAGGGATAGGGACAGGGTTAGAGTAGGGATAGGGTAGGGTTAGAATAGGATAGGGTTAGGATAGGGTTAGGATAGGGTTAGGATAGGGTTAGGGATAGGGCAAGGGATAGGGTTGGGATAGGGATAGGGTTAGGGATAGGGTTAGGGCTAGGGATAGGGTTAGGGTTAAGGTTAGGATAGGGTTAGGATAGGGATAGGGATAGGGTTAGGGATAGGGTTAGGGCTAGGGATAGGGTTAGGGTTAAGGTTAGGATAGGGTTAGGATAGGGATAGGGATAGGGTTAGGGATAGGGTTAGGGCTAGGGATAGGGGGAATGATACACAGTTCCATACAGAACAGGTTCATTGATTGACTAGCTCAGGGGTTGCAGCAGACAGCTCTGAGGAAACATACCACAGAACCAGAGCACATGGACATCCTACTGGGGCTAGAACTTACTGGACCACTCTATTTGAGTTGGGGCTAGCTCTACTTGAGTTAGGGTTACCCTCTATTTGAGTTAGGGCTAGGGTTAGCTCTATTTGAGTTAGGGTTAGGGTTACCCTCTATTTGAGTTAGGGCTACCCTATATTTGAGTTAGGGTTAGCTCTATTTGAGTTAGGGTTAGCTCTATTTGAGTTAGGGTTACCCTCCATTTGAGTTAGGGTTACCCTCTATTTGAGTTAGGGTTAGCTTTATTTGAGTTAGGGTTAGGGTTAGCTCTATTTGAGTTAGGGTTAGGGTTAACTATTTGAGTTGGGGTCAGGGTTAGCTCTATTTGAGTTAGGGTTTGCTCTATTTGAGTTAGGCTTAGCTCTATTTGAGTTAGGGTTACCCTCTATTTGAGTTAGGGTTTGCTCTATTTGAGTTAGGCTTAGCTCTATTTGAGTTAGGGTTACCCTCTATTTGAGTTAGGGTTAGCCTCTATTTGAGTTAGGGTTACCCTCTATTTGAGTTAGGGTTAGCTCTATTTGAGTTAGGGTTAGCTCTATTTGAGTTAGGGTTACCCTCCATTTGAGTTAGGGTTACCCTCTATTTGAGTTAGGGTTACCCTCTATTTGAGTTAGGGTTAGCACTATTTGAGTGGTCCACAATGTGGTTTTTAAAATGTCTATGTAATGTCAACTACAGTAGCATTGTGAAGCGAAACTTTAATACATTTTTCTAACTAACTCTTTTCTCCATAAAACGCACAGTAGGCACTTCTACAACGTGAGGTTACGCTAAAACCAGATGAATGCGTCCCAGTTGAAATCCAGCCACTGTAATAAGTGAGACTACAAAATACATACACGCCCAGTAGCTCTCCAAGAGGGCGCTTGGCCACCCATGTCTCAGAGCAGAGGGTAGGAATCAGTTCACAGTGGCTGCCAGCTGAAAGGCTCTATTTTGAACACAGTTTAGGGATTAGCTTCTGAGAAACTTAGGCACAGTCCTTCACACTGAGGCACAGTCCTTCACACTGAGGCACAGTCCTTCACACTGAGGCACAGTCCTTCACACTGAGGCACAGTCCTTCACACACACACAGCACGATTATATAATTACATCTTAGATCTTCCTCACGTCTTACTTAAATCTTACCAAACAGAGCATTTGTGTCATAACGTGAAGTACTTTATGGACTTAGAGATGTAGAGAACAAAGTGTCAGACATCAGAAGACCAGGAACACTCACTCACACTCTCCCACTGCACATTTTGGCTTTTCACCCAATAAATATATGATTATTTTTCTTAATCTTTTATAGTTTAAAATTCTTTGTATTGAATTATAATTTTGGGAAAGAAATATTCTCTTAGCTCTGTGTATTTGTCACAGTGTAATAGGAAATGCAGCTCTGTTTCTACCTCTCCCCTGGAGCAGAGTGAGCACAGCCTGTCCTCTGGGCAGCCAGGTTTGTCCGTGACGACCAGTCTCTAAAGCCAGACTGTGCTCACTGAGTCTGTACCTAGTCAATGTTTTCCTCAGTTTTCTATCAGTCACAGTGGTCAGATAGTCTGACAAATAGCATTGAAGTTTACTTTGATTTTTTTGTGGTGTCTTTCCAAAAGGTGATATATTTTTCTTTTTGTTTTGTGATGATTTGGTTGGGCCAGATTTTCTGAGTGCTGTCCTGAGGCTCTATGGGGTTGGTTTGGGTTTTTGTGTACTGAGCCTCAGAACCAGCTGGCTGAGGGGACTCTTCACTTGTTTCATCTCTTGACATTGTAGAGCTGTGTGATGGAATGTTTTGGGGTCACTTGTTTTTAGATGGTTGTAAGATTTGATGGCTCTTTTTTCTATTCGAATGAGAAGGGGGTGTTGGCCCAATTCTGCTCCACATGAGATATTTGGAGTTTTTCTTTGCACTTGCAATACAGTCTTGCAAAACTCTGGATGCAGTATTTCAATTGGATGTTTGTCCCATTTGGTGAATTCATTATACTTCACTGCCATGTAGAGTAATTGGTTCTATAACCGATTAGAAAATTGAGCCAGATTCTAATTGGAATTTCGATTTTGATGTTCCTGTTAATGGCATAGAATGCTCGTTTTGCTTTGTCTCTCAGCTCGTTCACAGCCATGTGAAAGCTACCTGTGTTGCTGATATTAGGTCCTAGATACGTGTAGTTTTTGGTGTGTTCTAATAGAACTGTGTCCAAATAGAATTTATATTTGTCATCCTGATATCTGGACCTTTTTTGGAATATCATTATATTTGTTTGTTTTTTAGGTTAACGGTCAGAGTCCAGTTCTGACAGAACCTGTGGTTAACGGTCAGAGTCCAGTTCTGACAGAACCTGTGGTTAACGGTCAGAGTCCAGTTCTGACAGAACCTGTGATTAACGGTCAGAGTCCAGTTCTGACAGAACCTGTGGTTAACGGTCAGAGCCCAGTTCTGACAGAACCTGTGGTTAACGGTCAGAGCCCAGGTCTGACAGAACCTGTGGTTAACGGTCAGAGCCCAGGTCTGACAGAACCTGTGGTTAACAGTCAGAGTCCAGGTCTGACAGAACCTGTGGTTAACGGTCAGAGCCCAGGTCTGACAGAACCTGTGGTTAACGGTCAGAGCCCAGGTCTGACAGAACCTGTGGTTAACGGTCAGAGCCCAGGTCTGACAGAACCTGTGGTTAACGGTCAGAGTCCAGGTCTGACAGAACCTGTGGTTAACGGTCAGAGTCCAGTTCTGACAGAACCTGTGATTAACGGTCAGAGTCCAGTTCTGACAGAACCTGTGGTTAACGGTCAGAGTCCAGTTCTGACAGAACCTGTGGTTAACGGTCAGAGTCCAGTTCTGACAGAACCTGTGATTAACGGTCAGAGTCCAGTTCTGACAGAACCTGTGGTTAACGGTCAGAGCCCAGTTCTGACAGAACCTGTGGTTAACGGTCAGAGCCCAGGTCTGACAGAACCTGTGGTTAACGGTCAGAGCCCAGGTCTGACAGAACCTGTGGTTAACAGTCAGAGTCCAGGTCTGACAGAACCTGTGGTTAACGGTCAGAGCCCAGGTCTGACAGAACCTGTGGTTAACGGTCAGAGCCCAGGTCTGACAGAACCTGTGGTTAACGGTCAGAGCCCAGGTCTGACAGAACCTGTGGTTAACGGTCAGAGTCCAGGTCTGACAGAACCTGTGGTTAACGGTCAGAGTCCAGTTCCGACAGAACCTGTGGTTAACGGTCAGAACCCAGGTCCGACAGAACCTGTGGTTAACGGTCAGAGCCCAGGTCCGACAGAACCTGTGGTTAACGGTCAGAGCCCAGGTCCGACAGAACCTGTGGTTAACGGTCAGAACCCAGGTCTGACAGAACCTGTGGTTAACAGTCAGAACCCAGGTCTGACAGAACCTGTGGTTAACAGTCAGAACCCAGGTCTGACAGAACCTGTGAAGACGATCTAGGTGCTGCTGTAACCCCTCTTTAGTGGGAGACAGCAGCACCAGGTCATCTGTCTACAGCAGACACTTAATTTCAGTGTTGTGTAGGGTATACCAGGTGCTGCCGATTCTTATAATGTTTTTGCCAAATCATTAATGTAGATGTTATATAGTGTTGGACTTATTGGGCAGCCCTGTTTCACTCCCCGTCCCTGAGAGAAGAAGTATGTTTGCTTGTTGTTAATTCATTAATGTAGATGTTAAATAGTGTTGGACTTATTGGGCAGCCCTGTTTCACTCCCCGTCCCTGAGAGAAGAAGTCTGTTTGCTTGTTGTTAATTCATTAATGTAGATGTTATATAGTGTTGGACTTATTGGGCAGCCCTGTTTCACTCCCCGTCCCTGAGAGAAGAAGTCTGTTTGCTTGTTGTTAATTCATTAATGTAGATGTTATATAGTGTTGGACTTATTGGGCAGCCCTGTTTCACTCCCCGTCCCTGAGAGAAGAAGTCTGTTTGCTTGTTGCCAATTTTAACCACACATTTGTTTTTAGTGGACATTGATTTAATAAAATCATGTTTTCCCTCCAGTACCACTTTCTATTAGTTTATAAAAAAGACCTTCGTGCCAAATTGAATCAAATGCTTTCTTGAAATCTAAAAAACACGAGTAGATTCTGCCTTTGTTTTGGTTTACTTGTTTGTCAATTAGAGTGTGGAGGGTGTAAATGTGGTCTATTGTGCGATGTGTTTTTAGAAATTTCATCTGGCTTCTGCTCAGGACGTTGTGTTCGTCAAGGAAATTATGTAGTCTGCTATTTATGATACTGCAGAGAATTTCCCCCAAGTTGCTGTTAACGCAAATTCCTCTGTAATTATTTGGGTCCAATTTTTATAGATTGGTGTGATCAATCTCTGGTTCCAAATATTGGGGAAAATACAGTGAGGATAATGTTGAAGAGTTTGAGTATAGCCTATTTGAATTTGTGGTCTGTATATGATCATTTCATTTAAAATACCATCAGCACCACAGGCCTTTTTGGGTTGGAGAGTGCATGGTTTTTCCAATAATGATTCTTCTGTAATTGGGGTATCCACAGGATTCTGATAGTCTTTGACTGCTGATTCAAGGATTTGTCATTTTTCTTGTATATCTTTTTGTTCTGGGCTCTTTGTTATATTGCTGTAGAGGTTTGCAAAGTGATTTCTCCACATATCCCCATTTTGGATAGCCAATTCCTCATGATGAGGTTTGTTTCATTTATTCCAATTCTCCCAGAAGTGGTTTGATTAATATGGAGTCCTCAATTCCATCCAGCTGATTTCTAATGTGCTGTTCCTTTTCTGTTCTTAGGGTGTGTTTGTATTGCTTCAGTGTTTCTCCATATTGAAGGCGTATATTTTTGTTGTCTGGTTCTCTGTGTTTTTGATTAGATATATTTCTCAATGACTTTCTTAGATTTTTCAATCATTATCAAACCAATGTTTCATTTTCTGTTATTTTTGGTTTGCTCTTATGCTTCTTTAGATTAGCCAAGGAGGCAAATTTGTCAAATATAAAGTTTATATTCCAAACGGCCAAATTTACACCTTCGTTGCTGAAGGAGAATGTTAAGGCTAAAAAGTTGTCCAGGAGAGATTGTATTTTTTGGCTACCAATTGCTTTTTGGTAGATGTCTGTACTGTTTGCACTCCATCTATAGGCCTGTTTTGTACCGTGTAATGTATTGGGCCGTGATGCTTCATGGTTGGGTTCTGGTCTTTTCAGATACACTGTGATTTTACTGTGGTCTGAGAGAGATGGTAGTGGGCTGACTGTGAAGGCTCTGAGAGAGGTGTCAGTGGGCTGACTGTGAAGGCTCTGAGAGAGGTGTCAGTGGGCTGACTGTGAAGGCTCTGAGAGAGGTGTTAGTGGGCTGACTGAAGGCTCTGAGAGAGGTGTTAGTGGGCTGACTGTGAAGGCTCTGAGAGAGGTGTTAGTGGGCTGACTGTGAAGGCTCTGAGAGAGGTGTTAGTGGGCTGACTGTGAAGGCTCTGAGAGAGGTGTTAGTGGGCTGACTGTGAAGGCTCTGAGAGAGGTGTTAGTGGGCTGACTGTGAAGGCTCTGAGAGAGGTGTCAGTGGGCTGACTGTGAAGGCTCTGAGAGAGGTGTCAGTGGGCTGACTGTGAAGGCTCTGAGAGAGGTGTCAGTGGGCTGACTGTGAAGGCTCTGAGAGAGGTGTTAGTGGGCTGACTGTGAAGGCTCTGAGAGAGGTGTTAGTGGGCTGACTGTGAAGGCTCTGAGAGAGGTGTTAGTGGGCTGACTGTGAAGGCTCTGAGAGAGGTGTTAGTGGGCTGACTGTGAAGGCTCTGAGAGAGGTGTTAGTGGGCTGACTGTGAAGGCTCTGAGAGAGGTGTTAGTGGGCTGACTGTGAAGGCTCTGAGAGAGGTGTTAGTGGGCTGACTGTGAAGGCTCTGAGAGAGGTGTTAGTGGGCTGACTGTGAAGGCTCTGAGAGAGGTGTTAGTGGGCTGATTGTGAAGGCTCTGAGAGAGGTGTTAGTGGGCTGACTGTGAAGGCTCTGAGAGAGGTGTTAGTGGGCTGACTGTGAAGGCTCTGAGAGAGGTGTTAGTGGGCTGACTGTGAAGGCTCTGAGAGAGGTGGTAGTGGGCTGACTGTGAAGGCTCTGAGAGAGGTGTTAGTGGGCTGACTGTGAAGGCTCTGAGAGAGGTGTTAGTGGGCTGACTGTGAAGGCTCTGAGAGAGGTGTTAGTGGGCTGACTGAAGGCTCTGAGAGAGGTGTTAGTGGGCTGACTGTGAAGGCTCTGAGAGAGGTGTTAGTGGGCTGACTGTGAAGGCTCTGAGAGAGGTGTTAGTGGGCTGACTGTGAAGGCTCTGAGAGAGGTGTTAGTGGGCTGACTGTGAAGGCTCTGAGAGAGGTGTTAGTGGGCTGACTGTGAAGGCTCTGAGAGAGGTGTTAGTGGGCTGACTGTGAAGGCTCTGAGAGAGGTGTTAGTGGGCTGACTGTGAAGGCTCTGAGAGAGGTGTTAGTGGGCTGACTGTGAAGGCTCTGAGAGAGGTGTTAGTGGGCTGACTGTGAAGGCTCTGAGAGAGGTGGTAGTGGGCTGACTGAAGGCTCTGAGAGAGGTGTTAGTGGGCTGACTGTGAAGGCTCTGAGAGAGGTGTTAGTGGGCTGACTGTGAAGGCTCTGAGAGAGGTGTCAGTGGGCTGACTGTGAAGGCTCTGAGATAGGTGTTAGTGGGTTGACTGAAGGCTCTGAGAGAGGTGTTAGTGGGTTGACTGTGAAGGCTCTGAGAGAGGTGTTAGTGGGCTGACTGTGAAGGCTCTGAGAGAGGTGTTAGTGGGCTGACTGTGAAGGCTCTGAGAGAGGTGTTAGTGGGCTGACTGTGAAGGCTCTGAGAGAGGTGTTAGTGGGCTGACTGTGAAGGCTCTGAGAGAGGTGTTAGTGGGCTGACTGTGAAGGCTCTGAGAGAGGTGGTAGTGGGCTGACTGAAGGCTCTGAGAGAGGTGTTAGTGGGCTGACTGTGAAGGCTCTGAGAGAGGTGTTAGTGGGCTGACTGTGAAGGCTCTGAGAGAGGTGTCAGTGGGCTGACTGTGAAGGCTCTGAGAGAGGTGTTAGTGGGCTGACTGTGAAGGCTCTGAGAGAGGTGTTAGTGGGTTGACTGTGAAGGCTCTGAGAGAGGTGGTAGTGGGCTGACTGTGAAGGCTCTGAGAGAGGTGTTAGTGGGTTGACTGTGAAGGCTCTGAGAGAGGTGTTAGTGGGTTGACTGTGAAGGCTCTGAGAGAGGTGTTAGTGGGTTGACTGTGAAGGCTCAGAGAGGTGGTAGTGGGCTGACTGAAGGCTCTGAGAGAGGTGTCAGTGGGCTGACTGTGAAGGCTCTGAGAGAGGTGTCAGTGGGTTGACTGTGAAGGCTCTGAGAGAGGTGTTAGTGGGCTGACTGTGAAGGCTCTGAGAGAGGTGTTAGTGGGTTGACTGTGAAGGCTCTGAGAGAGGTGTTAGTGGGTTGACTGTGAAGGCTCTGAGAGAGGTGTTAGTGGGCTGACTGTGAAGGCTCTGAGAGAGGTGTTAGTGGGTTGACTGTGAAGGCTCTGAGAGAGGTGTTAGTGGGTTGACTGTGAAGGCTCTGAGAGAGGTGTTAGTGGGTTGACTGTGAAGGCTCTGAGAGAGGTGGTAGTGGGTTGACTGAAGGCTCTGAGAGAGGTGTTAGTGGGCTGACTGAAGGCTCTGAGAGAGGTGGTAGTGGGTTGACTGAAGGCTCTGAGAGAGGTGTTAGTGGGCTGACTGAAGGCTCTGAGAGAGGTGTTAGTGGGTTGACTGAAGGCTCTGAGAGAGGTGTTAGTGGGCTGACTGTGAAGGCTCTGAGAGAGGTGTTAGTGGGTTGACTGTGAAGGCTCTGAGAGAGGTGTTAGTGGGTTGACTGAAGGCTCTGAGAGAGGTGTTAGTGGGTTGACTGAAGGCTCTGAGAGAGGTGTTAGTGGGTTGACTGAAGGCTCTGAGAGAGGTGTTAGTGGGTTGACTGAAGGCTCTGAGAGAGCTGGTAGTGGGCTGACTGTGAAGGCTCTGAGAGAGGTGTTAGTGGGTTGACTGAAGGCTCTGAGAGAGGTGTTAGTGGGTTGACTGAAGGCTCTGAGAGAGGTGTCAGTGGGCTGACTGTGAAGGCTCTGAGAGAGGTGTTAGTGGGCTGACTGTGAAGGCTCTGAGAGAGGTGTTAGTGGGTTGACTGTGAAGGCTCTGAGAGAGGTGGTAGTGGGTTGACTGTGAAGGCTCTGAGAGAGGTGTTAGTGGGTTGACTGAAGGCTCTGAGAGAGGTGTTAGTGGGTTGACTGTGAAGGCTCTGAGAGAGGTGTTAGTGGGTTGACTGTGAAGGCTCTGAGAGAGGTGTTAGTGGGTTGACTGAAGGCTCTGAGAGAGGTGTTAGTGGGTTGACTGAAGGCTCTGAGAGAGGTGTTAGTGGGCTGACTGTGAAGGCTCTGAGAGAGGTGTTAGTGGGTTGACTGTGAAGGCTCTGAGAGAGGTGTTAGTGGGCTGACTGTGAAGGCCCTGAGAGAGGTGGTAGTGGGTTGACTGAAGGCTCTGAGAGAGGTGGTAGTGGGCTGACTGAAGGCTCTGAGAGAGGTGTTAGTGGGTTGACTGTGAAGGCTCTGAGAGAGGTGTTAGTTGGTTGACTGAAGGCTCTGAGAGAGGTGTTAGTGGGTTGACTGAAGGCTCTGAGAGAGGTGTTAGTGGGTTGACTGAAGGCTCTGAGAGAGGTGTTAGTGGGTTGACTGAAGGCTCTGAGAGAGGTGTTAGTGGGTTGACTGAAGGCTCTGAGAGAGGTGTTAGTGGGTTGACTGAAGGCTCTGAGAGAGGTGTTAGTGGGTTGACTGAAGGCTCTGAGAGAGGTGTTAGTGGGCTGACTGAAGGCTCTGAGAGACTCTGGGATTAGGTCGGTGAGGAAGTAGTCTACAGTGTTGCTGCCAAGGGATGAGCTGTAGGTGTACCGACCAAAAGAGTCCCCTCTCAGCCTACCATTGACTATGTACAGACCCAGTGTTCCACAGAGCTGTAGGTGTACCGACCAAAAGAGTCCCCTCTCAGCCTACCATTGACTGTGTACAGACCCAGTGTTCCACAGAGCTGTAGGTGTACCGACCAAAAGAGTCCCCTCTCAGCCTACCATTGACTATGTACAGACCCAGTGTTCCACAGAGCTGTAGGTGTACCTACCATAGGAGTCCCCTCTCAGCCTACCATTGACTATGTACAGACCCAGTGTTCCACAGAGCTGTAGGTGTACCGACCAAAAGAGTCCCCTCTCAGCCTACCATTGACTATGTACAGACCCAGTGTTCGTCAGAGCTTCACGAGCTGTACTTCGTTTTGTTTTTCACTTTGTCATAGTTGTTTCTGTGGGGGTATGTGGGGAGGGAAAGGTTGTTGCTTCCTGCTAGGTGTTTATCCCCATGACTGTTAATAGTGTCTGGTTCTTCTGCTGTTCTAGCATTCAGGTCTCCACAGACCAGTACGTTGCCTTGGGCCTGAAAGTGACTAATTTCCCCCTCTAGAATGGAGAAACTCTCTTCATTGAAGTTGGGTGACTCTGAGGGGGGAATGTATGTGGTACACATTCTCTCTGTTTCTCTCTCTCTCTCTACTGTCTGCTTCTCTCTCCTGTCTGTCTCTCTCTCTCTCTCTCCCCTGTCTGTCCCTCTCTTTCTCCTGTCTGTCTATCTTTCTGATCTATCTGTCTATCCTTCTGTCTTTCTCATCTATCTGTCTCACTCTCTCTGTCATGTCATCTAGCAATTGCCAGATACATAAATGTTGGCAGCTGGAGGTGGAAGTTGAAGACTGTATGCAGAATAACTAGCAACGACAGAGCCCTCCTGGTAAGGAGAATAACTAGCAACGACAGAGCCCTCTCCTGGTAAGGAGAATAACTAGCAACGACAGAGCCCTCTCCTGGTAAGGAGAATAACTAGCAACGACAGAGCCCTCTCCTGGTAAGGAGAATAACTAGCAACGACAGAGCCCTCTCCTGGTAAGGAGAATAACTAGCAACGACAGAGCCCTCTCCTGGTAAGGCTGGAGACTGACTGGTTTGACAAGAACACCAAAATAGTTTCTCTCTTGTGTGTATTTTTCAGATCCGCCTTGGCAATTTTGAGACACCTGCTCCACTGGAGAGAGAGTGTGTGTGTGTGTGTGTGTGTGTGTGTTGGGGGGATATAGAAGCCTGTCAACTTCCTGTGATGACAGGAACTAGACAGTTGAACCAGGAATAGTGTCTCTTGTGGGGTCAGATTCACAACTCTGTCCATCGCTACACTCGCATTAACATCTGCTAACCATGTGTATGTGACAAATAAAATTTGATTTGATTTGATTTTGATTTGATTTGATCTCAAAAATCTCCTCCTTTCTGTAAACTCCCATTTTCCCGCTCTCGTAACCCAATATCTCTCCTTCATTTCAACACCTTCGCTTTCACCCCTCTGCTTTCTGGTCTGTTATTTTTGTCTTCTCCTCTGAGTCCTTCCTCCCCCTCTCATATCCACTCTCCTTATCTCCTCCGTCCTCCTCCTCTTCTCTCTCCCTCCCTCCCTCCCTCCCTCCCTCCCTCCTCCTCTTCTCTCCTCCCTCCCTCCCTCCCTCCCTCCCTCCCTCCCTCCTCCCTCCCTCTCTGACCCTCATCCCTTCCTAAGCAGCTGTGACTCACCTGAACAAACACCTTAATCCACCTCACCACAGGAGCTATAGGCTAAATAAATAACACACACATACACACTCTGTAGTTATTCTCCTGTGCTTACCTTAAAGAACTCATTGGCTTCTTCTCTACCAGCAAACAGATGATTCAGCCAGTCAACTCCCCAGGTCAGTTACCAGAAACAGATGATTCAGCCAGTCAACTCCTCAAGTCACAGTTACCAGAAACAGATGATTCAGCCAGTCAACTCCTCAAGTCAGTTACCAGAAACAGATGATTCAGCCAGTCAACTCCTCAGGTCACAGTTACCAGAAACAGATGATTCAGCCAGTCAACTCCTCAAGTCACAGTTACCAGAAACAGATGATTCAGCCAGTCAACTCCTCAGGTCAGTTACCAGAAACAGATGATTCAGCCAGTCAACTCCTCAAGTCAATTACCAGAAACAGATGATTCAGCCAGTCAACTCCTCAAGTCAGTTACCAGAAACAGATGATTCAGCCAGTCAACTCCTCAGGTCAGTTACCAGAAACAGATGATTCAGCCAGTCAACTCCTCAAGTCAATTACCAGAAACAGATGATTCAGCCAGTCAACTCCTCAAGTCAGTTACCAGAAACAGATGATTCAGCCAGTCAACTCCTCAGGTCAGTTACCAGAAACAGATGATTCAGCCAGTCAACTCCTCAGGTCAGTTACCAGAAACAGATGATTCAGCCAGTCAACTCCTCACTGCAGGACTCACTGTCCAGTCTTCTACAGATCTAGATCTCATAACAGCTCTCTGCTTTATAATCCACAGCAAGAAGCAGAGTCTCTGATGTAATCCACAGATACGGAAAAGGTAAACTCCAGGCCAGATACGGAACGGTAAACTCCCAGTTCTGTCCATGACCCGGTCTGCACAGCATGCATTCCGTTATCTCTCTCCGTTAATGGCAGGTCAGATACGGAAAGGTAAACTCCAGGCCCTGAAATAATATTAGGTGTATTGTTTCCGGTTCTCGCTCTGTTGCTCACACCATTTATCTAATTATGATCCCAACAGGAGAGGAGAGGAGAGGAGAGGAGAGGAGAGGAGAGGAGGTGGGATTCATAAGAAAAAGGATTAGAACGTCTGAGCCATCTGTGTTCACGGGGAATTAACCCCCCACACTCAGGCAGGCACACATAAAAACACAGATACACACGGACACAGGCACACATAAAAAAAAACACACACACACACACACACACACACACACACACACTGCAGGTTGTCAACTCAACTAAGGAGCAGACAAGACATAGAATGATGTTTATGGGTTAACTCAGGTATACCAAGCAAACTGCTAGAAATAGACACCTGCAGAAACTGCTAGAAATAGACATCAGAATACTGAAATGAGTTGGAAATTCCAGTCAGGCGACGTCATCAGCCAATGTCAAAACCTGCGCCGTGGTTCCCATAGCAACAAAAACGCCCCCCTCCCCCCCTCTCCCCTGACAACGCTGCAATGGCCTCACTGACAGACGCAGAGATGGCGGAGATTGCCAAACTTCAGGTAAAATTAAAGACGCAAAACGGCATTCATAAATGCAACTCCAGGTTTAGAGAATACGACGATAAACAATACGTGATTTGTGCGGATTACTGGAGCGTCACTAAAACACGATTTGCCTACGATATCCAACATGCAGGCTATTCATGATGTACTGTTAGTAAATTGCATGATGTAACGAGTTAACTTCGTTACAACTTGACATTTAGGGTAGACTAGTCGGCATGCAAGCGGTAAGCGACGATTGGTAGCCTGTCGATATTCACTGATCTAGGCTACAGGACGAGATCATTGAGGGTAGGGGAGACGATTGACAGGTGTGAAGGGAGGCCGAGAAATGATGGATTTCATGTTAGAGATATTTGCGATGTACACACACAGTCGGTAGCCTCCTGTTTAAAGCAACAAGTTCTCTAGCAGCCGAATCGCACATATTTGATGAGACTGGTGGGATGGCTCTGAAAACAACACACACATCGTAGCTAATCCAGTGCATTAGAATTTCTGCCACACAGTATCAGGATAACTAACATCTGCTGTCTATCTCTTTAACTATCTTACCTTCAGTAGAGATACAAGCGCCCTGCCCACACAACAATGCATGATGGATAGTGCGCGCACAGCAAGGGCTCGTGTTTCTGTGCGCCTTTATCCATGCGATCATATTATTATTATTATTGTTGTAAATAATAACAACAACAACAATAATACATACAGATATAGCAGCGAGCAGCAATGAACAGGGTTCACAGGATGACAGAAATGATTAAAGATCAGTTGGATAACAAAGCAAGCACTGTATCATGTAGGCTAGGAACTATCTTCCTCATCAGGGAAAAACATGACCATGTTTATCAATCAATACCTCAAGGATGACGCAAGTGAAGTCATTGCTTAATGTTTTGAGGTCATATACCAATTTCGGGGTCAATTTATGTTATGATTTGTTGAATATTTTCAGAGTTAGTGTAAGCTAATGGTATATTTGCCGTCATCTTTGAATTCTGGGACTTTATTTTTTGTCGAAATCTGCTTGTAACTAGAACTAGAATAACTAGAATCTCACTTGGTACACTCTACATTAGCGTTCCAAGCAACAGGATTTTCCCAAATAAAATATCCACTTTCACTACATTTACATCACATAATAAGGCAACAATATGTGATTATACAGATATACTATATTTCACATTGTTCATGGCCCCATGGTCCATTGATTTAGCTTTTATAGCTCTGGTATGGCCGACTTTGAAGTGAGTAATCATTCAACACACTTTCACAGTTTGGGGGCGGCAGGTCGCCTAGTGGTTTGCGCGTTGGGCCAGTAAACTATTTTAAAGTTGATAGGCCACCTGTGGAGTGGATTTACAGTAGTTTAAATGGACATATAACATATGTTTTGGGGGTAATTTTGTCAAAAACTCGGCCATCTTTTGACCAATCCTTTAGCTTTTCTCAAACTATGTTAAGACATGTACCATGGGCATACATTTGGTGTCATTTGGTCCTATGGTTTAATGAGAATAAAATGTTGGAATTATTTTTAGCATGTGTGCTAATATGCATATACTTGTAATAGCGTGGCCATGTTTGAATGCGTCAACGTTATTTTCTCAAACTCTTATTGTGAAATATCGAATTTGGTGTGACTCAGACTTTTAGTCCACGAGGAGAAAAAAATAAGAAGATTTTAAGCATTAGCGTTACATAGTCAAAGAAGTTGATTGTTTATAGTTTCCTTATTTTTTTTTTTTTTAAGATATCAATGTCGAATTTAACATGGTTCATCAGGTTACCCTACAGTTTTCAAGTTGATAGGCCATTGTAAAGAGGATTTTCAAAGTGTTTTTATGGACATGTAAAAATCATAATTCCTGATTCATCTCTTAACCAATCCCTTAGTTTTTCCTCAAACTAAGTTTAGAGACGTACCATGGGCTTACATACCGAATTTGGTGTTACCTCTTATGGTTCATGAGAAAAAGGTTTTCCAACATTTCCAAAATGGAGGACATAATAAAGACTCGGAAGTTTCAATGGGTGATGGATATGAGGGTTGAAGTGAGATTGCTTATCACAGCGCCACCTATAGGCCAATCGGTGCCATTATTTTAGACCAAGTTACTCATGGCCTTTAGTTTCTGAGTGCCAAATTAGAAAAAAAAAAAATTAGCAATCTATGCTTAAATTCATTCAGAGAATAACAATACGTTAACCCCTAATACTGTGCTTTATTTTCCCTCCGCTCCTAATGTATGCGTCCTTTCTTGGGAAAACTAAATTTTATAGAGGCTATAGGACCTAAATAACGTTTGTCTACAGAGGTGCTCTTTGAGACAAAATAGGTTTCAGTAATCGGACAGAAATATAGCCCAGAAATGACATTGTTATTGGCACAACTCCTCACACCCATGAACAAAAAAAACATATAGTTTGCACTAAAACAAAGGATTTGTGTGGTTTCCTGAGATAATATTATATTATAATGTTTATGAATCATTACAAGCCAAGAAGTGACATTAGAGACATAGTATATTTTTAGTGTATGTGAGTTTCCATACAATTCAGACTACATACAGATAAACAATGTGTTTCCAGAAAGAACTCTGTTCACTAATCAACTTGTGTGTGTCAGAGAGAGGAGGGTGTGCAGCAGCTAAGCGGTCACTTCTCGTGGCCTGAGTTCTCTGGGGACGCTGTATGGCAGAGCGCCTATCAACAGTTTGTTTACGAGTGTGCCATGTTCGCCGCCGACCGCGGCCTGGCCTGGAGTGCTGTGAGAGCAGTGGCCGGGATGACTAGAGACCTGTTCCCTCAGCTAGCGGGTCAGTAGTTATCTATTGTCTTTATTATACACATCTATATTATATATTAATAATTCAAATTGACTGCAGCTCCATTTCTATAATATAAAATAATGTAATAATTTATATTGAGTTTGCGATTTCATTTGTCTCCCCCAGATTTGGACCCGCCCAGAGTGCTAGCCCTAATTTCAGATTGGCTGACAAAGTGTTTGCCCCGCCTACCTCCTGCCCACCACAAAGCAGTCTTCCACTTCCTGTCTGACACTTGTGTCACTAGGTAACCAATAAATTACTGGGAGTTTATATATAGAGTGTGGGACTCTCTTTATTTTTGATAGCTTATAGTTTATTTGCCGTTAGTCAGAACCCCTACATAAAATAATTTTCTCTGGGTGTGCGTCAGCTCATGTTTTTTCTTCGACTATGATGTAATGGTAAGTATCACAGAGTTCTGTTCATGTCTGACATTTAGTCAACGACTGCTACAAGCTGTGGTGGGCGGGACCAGTCACCGGTCAATCAATCAGAAACACCTGGAGGTTCATGTGCCCCCAACACCCCTCCCCCTGGCACAGGTGATACAGGAAGTGTGTGTGTGGGTGGGTGTGTGTGTGTGTGGATGTGTATGTGTCCATGTGTATGTACGCATTTACATTCTCTTTCAGGGTGATGATGAGTGTGTTCTGTCTCAGGGTGGTGATGAGTGTGTTCTGTCTCAGGGTGGTGATGAGTGTGATCTGTCTCAGGGTGGTGATGAGTGTGTTCTGTCTCAGGGTGGTGATGAGTGTGTTCTGTCTCAGGGTGGTGATGAGTGTGTTCTGTCTCAGGGTGGTGATGAGTGTGTTCTGTCTCAGGGTGGTGATGAGTGTGTTCTGTCTCAGGGTGGTGATGAGTGTGTTCTGTCTCAGGGTGATGATGAGTGTGTTCTGTCTCAGGGTGATGATGAGTGTGTTCTGTCTCAGGGTGGTGATGAGTCTGTTCTGTCTCAGGGTGGTGATGAGTCTGTTCTGTCTCAGGGTGGTGATGAGTGTGTTCTGTCTCAGGGTGGTGATGAGTGTGTTCTGTCTCAGGGTGATGATGAGTGTGTTCTGTCTCAGGGTGATGATGAGTGTGTTCTGTCTCAGGGTGATGATGAGTGTGTTCTGTCTCAGGGTGATGATGAGTGTGTTCTGTCTCTCAGGGTGATGATGAGTGTGTTCTGTCTCAGGGTGATGATGAGTGTGTTCTGTCTCAGGGTGATGATGAGTGTGTTCTGTCTCAGGGTGGTGATGAGTGTGTTCTGTCTCAGGGTGGTGATGAGTGTGTTCTGTCTCAGGGTGGTGATGAGTGTGTTCTGTCTCTCAGGGTGATGATGAGTGTGTTCTGTCTCTCAGGGTGATGATGAGTGTGTTCTGTCTCTCAGGGTGATGTTGAGTGTTCTGTCTCTCAGGGTGATGATGAGTGTGTTCTGTCTCTCAGGGTGATGATGAGTGTGTTCTGTCTCTCAGGGTGATGTTGAGTGTTCTGTCTCTCAGGGTGATGATGAGTGTGTTCTGTCTCAGGGTGATGATGAGTGTTCTGTCTGTCAGGGTGATGATGAGTGTGTTCTGTCTCAGGGTGATGATGAGTGTGTTCTGTCTCTCAGGGTGATGATGAGTGTGTTCTGTCTCAGGGTGATGATGAGTGTTCTGTCTCTCAGGGTGATGATGAGTGTGTTCTGTCTCTCAGGGTGATGATGAGTGTTCTGTCTCTCAGGGTGATGATGAGTGTGTTCTGTCTCAGGGTGATGATGAGTGTTCTGTCTGTCAGGGTGATGATGAGTGTGCGTTGGAGCGCCAGCGTGTGTGTGCCCTGCTACAGGTTGCCAAGCAACAGAAGAGGGAGGAACTCCGGAGGCTCAGAGAGGAGGAGGGGCCACAGGGGTCAGAGGTCATATTGGACACATTAAATGACCGCAGACTCGACAGAGAGGTAGACACACACTCTAAACACACGCATCCACGCACGCACCGACACACACACCATCACCACCCCAGATTGTGGTCAATTTATTTTTGTATGCAGTCAATTCAGAAAGTAAACTGAATTTCCATTTAAATTCCAATTTTCCTCAATGTCTCCTATAAGATCAATTTGGAATTCGAAATTGGAGTTTCAGTTTACTTCCTGAATCGACTGAGTTGAAATGGAATTGAGCAACACCACTGTGTACTGTATGAAATTGTATTGTTTCTCCAGGAGGTGGCAGACCTAGTGCGGTCTACTGTGAGGGCCACAGGAGAGCTGCTGATGGGGAGGCTGCTGAAGGAGAGTAGCCTGGTGCATGACCTACTGGAGCTCAGCCTGCAACACACAGCCCTTACCACCGGGGAGAACTCTATACACCCTGACCACACACACACACACCCTGACCTCACACACACACACACCCTGACCTCACACAATCGAAGGATCCCACCGGGGCCATACACATAGCTAAAACCAAGATGAGGTGAGAGGGGGGAAGACAATCAGTAATAAAGTACACTGAACAAGAATATAAACACAACATGCAACAATTTCTAAGATTTTGCTGAGTTACAGTTCATATAAGAAAATCAGTCAATTGAAATAAATGAATTAAGAGTATTTATCTGGTCAATATGTCAGTGTATCATGTCTGTTTGTAACAGTGTGCTTTTGTGAAAATGTGATTGTATTATACATTTATTGTAATAGTCCAAATAAGGACTCAAAATCAAATCAAATTAGGCCCTAATCTATGGATTTCACATGACTGAGCAGGGGTGCAGCCATGGGTGGGCCTAGGAGGGCATGGGCCTAGGAGGGCATGGGCCTAGGAGGGCATGGGCCTAGGAGGGCATGGGCCTAGGAGGGCATGGGTGGGCCTAGGACATGGGCCTAGGAGGGCATGGGCCTAGGAGGGCATGGGCCTAGGAGGGCATGGGTCTAGGAGGGCATGGGCCTAGGAGGGCATGGGCTTTGGAGGGCATGGGTGGGCCTAGGAGGACATGGGCCTAGGAGGGCATGGGCCTAGGAGGGCATGGGCCTAGGAGGGCATGGGCTTTGGAGGGCATGGGTGGGCCTAGGAGGGCATGGGCCTAGGAGGGCATGGGCCTAGGAGGGCATGGGCCTAGGAGGGCATGGGTCTAGGAGGGCATGGGCCTAGGAGGGCATGGGCTTTGGAGGGCATGGGTGGGCCTAGGAGGACATGGGCCTAGGAGGACATGGGCCTAGGAGGGCATGGGCTTAGGAGGGCATGGGCCTAGGAGGGCATGGGCTTAG
The DNA here is from genome assembly GCF_013265735.2 of Oncorhynchus mykiss. NCBI lineage: Eukaryota > Metazoa > Chordata > Actinopteri > Salmoniformes > Salmonidae > Oncorhynchus > Oncorhynchus mykiss. The sequence goes on along the minus strand of NC_048583.1, from coordinate 60,280,113 downwards.
GAGGGCATAGGCCCAGCCACTGGAGCCAGGCCGAGCCAATCGGAATGAGTTTTTCCCCACTAAAGGGCTTTATTACAGACAGAAATACTCCTCAGCACCCCCCCCCCCTCCTCAGCACCCCCCCTTAACTGACTTGCCTAGTTAAATAAAGGTAAAATAAAAAAAATAATATGCAAGTCAACAATTTTTAATCTCAAGTCTTCTGAGCTCTCTTTTGTTCGAGAAATGGTTCACATCAGGCAATGCTTCTTGTGATTAGCAAACTCAAATGTGAGTGTTTTTTTATAGGGCAAGTCAGCTCTAACCAACGTCTCATTGATTGGACTCCAGGGTAGCTGATTCCTGAGTCCAATTAGCTTTTGGAGAAGTCATTAGCCTAGTGGTTCACATACTTTTTCCAACCTACACTGTGAATGTTTAAATTATGTATTCAATATAGACAAGAAAAATACAATAATTTGTGTGTATTTAGTTTAAGCACACTATTTTGTCTATTGTTGTGACTTTGATGAAGATCAGATCAAATTTGATGACCAATTTATGCAGAAATCCAGGTAATTCCAAAGGGTTCACATTGTCACAGTTTTCTTCCGCTGAAGGACCAAAATGCAGCATGGTTAGTGTTCAACATCTTTAATATAAACGACAAACGAGAACACTACAAAATACAAAACAATACATGTGAAAAACAAAACAGTCCTGTGTGGTGAAACAGACACGGAAACAATCACCCACAAAGTACCCACAGAATATGGCTGCCTAAATATGGTTCTCAATCAGAGACAACGATAGACAGTTGCCTCTAATTGAGAACCAATCTAGGCAACCATAGACATACAATATACCTAGAAAGAAAACTGCCCCATAAACATACAAAACCCCTAGACAAGACAAAAAAACACATACATCACCCATGTCACACCCTGTCCTAACCAAAATAACAAGGAAAACAAAGAATACTCAGGTCAGGGTGTGACACACATACTGTTTCTTGTCACTGTAAATGAACAACACTTGTCAATCCTGATGGTTTTTTGTTTTTCTTTGGAACAGTTTCCAGATATTTTCATAAATTAAACTAAATTAAACAGTGGTGTTATTTGATAACCCTGGTAACAAATATTGCACTTTACTATTACTACAATGTATCGTAATGAACAGTTGAATTTGGGAAACTCAGCCCAGGTTATTGCGACAAAAACCACATATTTTTTTTACTAGATTTAAGTATTTTTTAAAAATAAATTCACACAAGGTTTTTGGGGTGGAAATCAGAGGGTTTAAAAGTAGAATTTGTCGAATAACACATTCTTGGTTAAAGTTGGCTCTGACAATCAATAAGTGGGTTATTGCGATAAGAATCATATTTTGACTAGATTTAAAACACGAAGTGACTCAAACTTTCAATCTTCTGATTTGGAATCAGAAACCTTATCCAATCACGTCAAGCGGTCTGTTTGGGCATGACAATATCATACTCTTTCTTGGCAACAATGGACATGTTTTTATAAGCAATTTGGAAACCTGTACCTACTTGCAGTAAAGTTAGTCCAATTAAACCACAAAACAACTGGAAGCCTCAATCTTCTGATTGAAAGTCATACGCCTTATCCATTAGGCCACATGGTCTGTTGTGTCAGGCAGATCAACTGAAAGTGTACTCAACTTTGTTCCAAGGGCAGAACAAATCCGATTGGTTTCAAAAAAGTAAATGGGCGGAGTTTAACAGATACACAATTGTTTTTTTTTTTTTGTTTTTTTTGTACATACTTAAGTTTTAATTGTAGGAACACAAAGAAAGCACAAATAAAGTCAAATAAAAGAACAACAACAAAATATCTGGCAGTTACAGTGCACTTCATACCTTCATCATCATCATATCATCATATTAGTTACATTGACATCTTTGAATTAGACCTTTTCCAAGTACGAAACCCATTGTTTCCCAGTATTCTTGACCTCTCTCCTGTTGAGTTCTTAAAGCAAAGGTCATACACTCCATGTGGTGTATTTATTCTACAGTGTCTATCCATTGTGTCACTGTGGAAGGGTCTTTTTGTAGCCATTTCCCAGTGACAGCCTTTTTACTGGCTGCCAGTAGGACCTTCAAGAGGTACTTTTCTCTGTTGTGTAAGTTATCAGGTATTTCCACCCAAGTACAAAGAAATGAATATTTGTTCTGTCAAATCCCATTATTTTTCCAACGTTAGATCTTATTTCTCCCCAGTAAGTTTTGATTGCGGGGCAAGTCCAAAAGATATGAGAGTGGTCCGCCCTCAATAGACCGCATTCTCTCCAACAAGGGTGTAGTGAGCCAGTCTGTTTTGATTTCAGTTTAGGTGTTGTGAACAAACGTATAACATTCTCTCCAACAGAATTCTCTCCATGACCTTGAGTTGGTGGAGCTTTGTTGAGTCTCTAATATGTTCAACCATGTTTCATCAGTTATTTCAATGTTAAGTTCCTCCTCCCATTTATTTTTAATATAGTTTGTAGAATGTTTCTTTGAGTATTGAATACCCAAGTAGAGATGTTGTATATCTAGTTCTTGGTCTCTTACTGTTCCAGATAAACCTTGATATCCGTTTATCCCTAAACTGTTTAGGCGGGATTTCTATGGGCAGTGATTGGAACAAATACAGTAACCTTGGCAGGATGTTCATTTTGATTGTTTCAGTTCTACTACTAAGATCTAAGGGAAGTGAATTCCACCTGTCTCGGTCATCATATATTTTCTTGTTAATGTGATCGTAATTCATGCAATAAAGTTTGAGTGTATCTTTTCGTAAATTTACTCCGAGATATTTAATGGGTGAAGAGGTCCAGGTGAAGTTATTCCTGCTCTTCAGCTCTTCCTGAGGGGTATAATTATATACTAGGGCTTGGGTCTTGTGTACGTTAAAGCACATACCCTGAATATGTTCCAAATGTTTGTAAAACATCCATCAATCTGGGTACACTTGAGCCTGGGTCTTTAAGGAATAACAGAACGTCATCAGCATACATGCATATCTCATGTTCACTGCCTCTTATTGTTATTCCCTCTAAGGTTGGGTCCTGATTTATTGCCTGTGCTAATGGCTCGAGGTACAAGGAGAAGAGCGTGGGTGAAAGATTACAGCCTTGTCTTGCCGCTCGCTCTAAATTTATCGTTCTGTGTCAAATATCCATTTATCTTTATTCTAGCGGTCGGACATGAATACAGTGTTTTGATGCACTGTATGACTTCTTTGTTGAAACCAAATCTTTCCATAACTTCGGAATAGGTAATCCCATCCCACTGAATCAAATGCCTTTTCTGCATCTAGGCTGATTAATATTGCACTTGTCTTATTCTGAGTAATGTGGTCCATGACATGTAGTGTTCTCGTTATATTGTCCTGTGTCTGCCTATTTTGTATGAAACCAGTTTGATCTCCGTCAATCAATTCTGGGATTATGTTCTCCATTATTTTGGATATTATTGAAGCATATAGTTTATAATCTGTGTTAAGAATTGCAATAGGTCTATATGAACTGCATTCTTTCTTATCTCCACCCTCTTTTGGGATTACTGATACTGTATATAATGGTGATGTAAGAGGCCTGGTATGTGTATACACGACATCTCGGATGTTAAGGACTGTATTATCTGTGCTAGTTGACCTGTAACTACTGTATGTCAAGGCACAAGGCAAGACCCAAATGCAGACACAGGAGGCAGATGGTTGGAGTCTTACAATGTTTATTAATCCAAAGGGGTAGGCAAGAGAATGGTCGTGGACAGGCAAAATGGTGAAAACCAGATCAGAGTCCAGGAGGTACAGAGTGGCAGACAGGCTTGAGGTCAAGGCAGGGAGAATGGTCAGCCAGGAGGGTACAAAGTCCAGAAACAGGCAAAGGTCAAAACCAGGAGGACTAGAAAAAGGAGAATGCAAAAAGCAGGAGAAAGGGGAAAAAACGCTGGTTGACTTGGAAACGTACAAGACGAACTGGGACAGAGAGACGGGGAACACAGGGATAAATACACCGGGGAAAATAAGCGACACCTGGAGGGGGTGGAGACAATCACAAGGACAGGTGAATCAAATCAAAGTTTATTTGTCAAGTGCGCCGAATTCAACAGGTGTAGGTAGACCTTACAGTGAAATGCTTACTTACAGGCTCTAACCAATAGTGCAAAAAAAAAAAATATTAGGTGAACAATAGGTAGGTAAAGAAATAAATCAACAGTAAAAAGACAGGCTACATACAGTAGCGAGGCTATAAAAATAGTGATCAGGGCGTAACAGATCAGGGCGTGACACTGTTTAAAATATATTTTTTCTTATCTTATTTTTTTAGTGTTTGTCTCACTCTTTGTTTTGCTGTATTGTTGTCTTTGTTGTATATTACTACCAAATAATGTACAAGTGTAATTATTTTGTAAATGCTGGTGTTGAAAATTCAAGAAACTATGTATAAATTTTTTTTTTTAAATCTTGTATATAAAAGTTTGAGTTACAAGTTGTAACGTTTTGAAATCATTGTGTTACAGTAGTCAGACAAATGTAACAATATCTCTAAAATACAACTGGTCTCCTGAACCAAGAAGTAAAATGCAGCAAGCTAGCAGCAACATACTAAGCTTATCAGAACAAGTTAACAACCTCTGAGCTACTTATGTTGAATTAATAATAGAGCTAGCTAGCTGTCAAATATACAAGTAAGTCAGCTAACATTTGCTTTATTGAAATATTGAGTTGAATAAGCTATACTTTAAAAAAAATAACGGGATGGACAGTTATACTGCCCCAGTGACAGCAACGTGAAGTACTAAGCTAAACAGATAGCAGATAGCAACCTCTTACTAATGTTAAGTCATAGAATCAAATAAATAAAATGGCGGGTGGGGAAGCGAAACTAATGCGTGATAGTGAGACGGAGAGATGTTGTGTGGGAAAATTGCTTTTTTTCACTCGATCTGTCCAACTTATCACCTTATCGCCTCTAAAATGTAAATAAAACACTATAAAGAGTTTATATAATGTGTCATTACATACCTATTTGAAGGTTTGTGTCGAATTTGAATCGGGTTTTTAGGGCGGTGCTAAAGTGATCTTAGAAATAAACAGCGACTTTGAGAATGATGATCGCATGCAATGATGACGCAAAAAATGACTAGGTATCCCCCCCTCTTACCCCCGTCACTGTCCATTTCTTGTTTTTAAAGGATGAGAGTCACGCTACACCTGCTGGAGAGAGATTGTAAGACAGAAATAGTTGCTTTATGCGTGCTGTACGTTACAACATGACACGTCCCGATGTAACGGAGGGGTCGGTTTTTTCAACTTTTCTCCAATACTACAGAGCCGTTACCATGTCGATCAACGCTTGAATAGAAACGTAGTTCACGCCCCCGATTTTGAAGTCAACACAGTCGCTACAATCCCATTGGTTTTCTTTGTAGCCTCGTTTGAATGTCGCGGTTGCGCACATTTGTACGGAATGGCGTGAGTTTACGTTAGCTATCTGCTTAGCCAGCCAGTTAATTTTAGCGTAGTATTTTAAGTTTCTGACCTCTGAAGAAGCATAACAGTCCATTTCCATTTTTAAGTTTATATAGCTTATTCAACTAAATATTTTGCTGAAGTGGGAGGTGACTTACTGGTATATTTGAGACCTAGTTAGCCCTATTCTATGACAGCCATATTTTACTAATGCTATCTGCTGGCCAATTAGCTGTTTAGCTTAGCATTTTATGATACTGCTTTATTAAAATTCCAATAAAACAAATGTTAACTGCCTTGTATATTTGACACCTAGCTAGCTAGCTTTATTTATTAACTCAACATGAGTAGCTAATAGGTTGCTAAATGCTTAGCTAGCTAGCTTGCTCTGAATATTAGCATGTGGCTGCTAGCTTGCTACATTTAACAATTTGGTTCAGGAGAGCAGTTGTATCTTAGATATATTGTCACATTTGTCTGGCTACTGTAACACAATAATGATTTCAAAATGTGGTAACTTGTAACTCAAAGGTTTATTTACAAGATGTTCAGTACCAACCTCGGCCATGCTCCGCCCATTGACCTTTTAGAAACCAATCAGATTTGTTCTGCTCTAAGAAGAGCCTACACATTACAATCTCCTACCTTAACCTGGCAACAAGGGACAGTCTAAGCAACTGGAGAACCTGTTCAATATATGTAAAGCTAGCAAATCAAAACAGCCATGATGTGACTTGAACCGTTAACCTTCTGATCAGAAGTGTGAAGCCTTACCAATTAAAGCCACGTGGTCTGTGATAGCAGAGACCACATGACAACGTTCGACCTCAACTTGCCTCAGGTGAAATACGGTTGCAATGTGCCTATGAACCGTTTAAATGAATTGTCTGTAGGTGTGGTTGCATTGCCTAGCAACACCAGTTAGGTTGCTTGAACCATTTGCATCAGTTACAGTTGAAAATCCTCATTCGTTCTGTGTGTTTGTGAAAGATACAGTCGGAGTACAACTTGTTTGTTGGCTGTGTGGATACTTCAGCACTGGCGTGTACACATACACTTAGTGTGTAACCTTTATTTAAACTAGGCAAGGCAGTTAAGAACAAATGACGGCCTGCACCGGCCAAACCCGGACAGCGCAGAGCCAATTGAGGCACCACCCTATGGGACTCCCAATCACGGCCAGATGTGGTGCAGCCTGGATTTCAAACCAGGTAGCGCAGTGACACCTCTTGCACTGAGATGTAGTGTCTTAGACCACTGCGCCACTCAGGAGTCCAACTACTTAATAAACTATGACAAGAGCTTTGATATATTCATCAGGACAGATGTCCCACTGGGCAAAAAAATGGATGAATCAATGTTGTTTACACGTAATTTCAACAAAAAGGTTAAATTTAAATGCGAGGGAAAACGGAATGGATTGGAAAATCATCAACGTAAGGACATGTAGCAGTTTGTCTCTCATTAGTTAGTTAGTTGACAATGCAACCAAATGTAAATAAAAACTGGACGTTGAAATGATGTCATCCCAATGGGACATTTCCATTCATCTGCTTATTAGCAGAGAGGAAGAGGCGAAGCGAGAGGGATAACTGGGCCCAAAATCAATCTTCTCCAGCAGGTGCCGTGTTTTTGTTCTTTTTCACTCAACCAAGCAAGGAGTATTTTTATTGAGGTCAATGAGAGTAAAATGTTGTTTTTAAAAATGTAATGGCTTATTTGCTATTTGTGTTTTATTTGGTTATATAGATGTTTCATAATGTTCGTTGTTACTGCTGAACTGATCGAAGTAGGACACGTGACATCCTGGCAACTTTTAGAAAAAACACTTTATATATCACACTCCAATCTGCTCTCTCATTCATTGGCCAAAATGATCCCACCTGATCTTGCCTTCTCCCAACTGCCTTCCATTTTGGAAGACATTTATTTTCCTTGTTAAGTGGCCACTACAGTATCTGGTTAATATAATGGATAATCCATTTTTTTTAAACCTTTATTTAACTAGGCAAGTCAGTTAAGAACAAATTGTTATTTTCAATGACGGCCTAGGAACAGTGGGTTAACTGCCTGTTCAGGGGCAGAACGACAGATGTGTACCTTGTCAGCTCGGGGATTTGAACTAAACCAACGCTCTAACCACTAGGCTACCCTGCCACCCTAATCTATGTTACTAGTCATTGAACAGCATCAACATCTCAATCAAACTGAGAGAAAGCTTACTAATGCTAACATGATCATATAAAGGAAAATGTCACTAGCTGGGTTTCCGTCTAATTGGTGACAGTGTCCCACCCTGACCTGTTTCACCTGTCCTTGTGCTTGTCTCCACCCCCCTCCAGGTGTCGCCCATCTTCCCCACTTATCCCCTGTGTTTTCTGTCTGTCTGGGCCAGTTTGTCTTGTTTGTTCAAGTCAACCAGTGTTTTGTCTCCCCCATTACTCTTTTTTCCCCTCATCCTCCTGGTTTTGACTCTTTCCTGTCCTGAGCCTGCCTGCCGTCCTGTACCTTGTCCCCACTACTCTGGTTCATCAACTCCTGCCTGCCTTGACCTGTCGTTTGCCTGCCCCTGTTGTTGCAATACACAGTGTTGCTTCAACACAGTCTGCACTTGGGTTTTACCTGAAACCTGATAGACAGATTTTCATGCGAGTAACTCTAAAATCTGCATTAAAACAATTTGCGCATTTTTTTCCACCAGAGATGTTTCCATCAAATTGACTTGTAGTGGATAAAAGGCATAACAAGAACTTTTTCTGTTAAATTCCCATGTATAGAATAAAAAAAACAAGTTAAATGGCTTTCCATTGCATTTTTAACTCTACTGATGGTTTTGTCAGAATAAATCTTCCGTTATATAACGAACTCTGCTTTTGGCACGTGCTCTCTAGCCAATAGTTCGCAGATACAGTAGCAGGTAGGCTACCTGCAATTAGATGATTATGGACAAAAGAGCAAGATTGTATTTTTTTTAAACGGCAGCCAAACATCGATCTTCATGTCACCAGATTAAAAACTTCGATATTTATTGGAAAGTGGCATCAAGCTCATCAACGTGCACTTTCACCACCCTGTGAAGTTCATCATAACTTATTTAATCTGTAGCCTAATAAACTTAATGCTTTCCCGCGTCATAGTGGAAGGACCACGCAACATTTCATTGCGTGACTCACAATATTTGCTCATAAAGGCGTTTCCACCTAGCCTGGGTACCAGTCTCTTTAGCGAATCCACTGTAACCTACTCATGTGCCAAAGAACGAGCCTGGCCTTCCTGCCATCTTCAAATATGAACGTTCCATAGAGCCCCACAGTGGAGGTGGACTCCTACTGCTGTACTCGTAAAACTACGAATATGTATTGTTGCAATAAGAAACTATTAAAACAATTTAAGTTTGCATTATTGATATAATGGGATTGGGGTAGGGGAGAAGAAAAAATAAGGGATATTTATATAGGGAACCCTTTCTGCATGGAGAGGTCTCAGCTCTGTTCTGTAAGCGGTGCGCTCATGATATGCTCTTATCTATTCAGTTGTGGGGGGGTTTGGAGTCAGACACGCTCTGCTGTGTGATGGACAGTTTAGTTTGAATTAAATTGGATCTCTCTTTCTCTCCCTCCCTGTGCCTTTACCCTCGCTCTTCCTTTTCTCTATCACGTGTGGTGGATATCAAGTGATCTGTGAGCAGTGCTCACAATTCTCCAGATCTATTTTCTATTCGTTTATCATTCTAACTTGACGAAAGGGGAACGGGAACAATATCAAATAAGGAACATGGCATTCGTTCTACCTCGGCTCAAAGGCCTGCTTCTGCTCATGTCAAACACGTAGGTGTACCAGCCCACTAGCCCTAGCAAGAAAACACAGTGCTGGGCACGGAAATCAAGAGATCGGGCATCTATTTAGCCTATGCGTGCTCCGTCAACGTTAAGAGGACAGAGAAGCCAGACAAATACGAATTGCTCACATGGAGTGCTCCGAATAAAATACAGTGAAAAAAAAGAAAAAAAAAAAAAAAAACTAGAATAAATGATGGTATCAAATGAACCAAAACGTGTTTCTCACAAGTATAGTAGGTTGTGAACTCTGCAAACAAGGTTTCTACTCCAACTTCATAGTAAATGACTGCAGGCCTAATTAATCCATGCATTAACAGAAATGAATGTCACTAAATGGCAGGATTAAGGGTGCATTTACCACCGCATGTAATGGACAATTCATTATTACAACAAACAAAAGGGCAAACGATTAACACAATAACAACATGAATGTGCAAGAATTGGCGGGAGACACCTCAGCTGCGTTCAAATCAAATGTTTTTGTGCCAAATACAACAGGTGTAGACTTTACAGTGAAATTCTTACTTATGAGCTCATTCCCAAGAGTGCTGAGTTAATTAAAAGACAAATATTTGCTAAATAAAAAAAGGAAATAAGGATAAATAAAAAATAAAAATGTTATTTTTTTAGCTTAACTAACCTTCTGTCTTACATAACCGTACCAAACGTAACATATCATACTAATTTGACTGTCACAGATTTACTGTGTTACGTCTTTGAGGTAAGGCTGCTCTCTCAGACAATCCTATTTGTTCGTAGAAAATAAATAAGGCTACTGTCACGGCTGCTTAAAGAGCTGGACCAAGGTGCAGCGTTGTAGGCGTACATATTATTTTATTTAGAAAAGACACTACAAAACAAACCATGACGCTAAAGGCTATGTGCCCTAAACAAAGTCACCTCTTCCCACAAAGCCACCTCTTCCCACAAAGCCACCTCTTCCCACAAAGCCACCTCTTCCCACAAAGCCACCTCTTCCCACAAAGACAGGTGGGAAAGGGGACTACCTAAGTATGGTTCTCAATCAGAGACAACGATAGACAGCTGTCCCTGATTGAGAACCCTACCCGGCCAAAACATAGAAATACAAATGATAGAACATAGAATACGCACGCCAAAATCACACCCTGACCAAACCAAATAGAGACATACAAAGGATCTCTAAGGTCAGGGCGTGACAGCTATTCAGACCCCTTCCCCTTTTCCACATTTTACAATGTTATAGCCTTGTTCTAAAATGAATGAAATTTAAAAAAAAATTACAATAATAATTTGTCAATGTACACACAATACCCAATAATGACAAAGTGAAAACAGGTTATTAGAAATTTGAGCAAATCTATAAAAAAAAATAAAATTAAATGCCACATTTACATAAATATTCAGACCCTTTACTCAGTACTTTGTTGAAGAACCTTTGGCAGCGATTACAGCCTTTGATACTTCTTATGTGATTCATAAATGTCCTTCAATTTGCAAGAGACTGAATGTATCTCACCGGAGAAAGCATAGGAGTAAACAAAACAGTTCCCCTATGTCTCAGTATGTGTAGCATATCTATCTGATGTTGTCTGGTCAAAAAAAAAATAGCATTGAATCACTCATTGATTGAATGTAAGGGAAGCCAGGAGCATTTGGCCTCCCTTGATAATTAAAATAAAATAACAAAAATAGCCAATCAACTGTGAGCTCAGCTGTGAATGGTCCTGTCATATAATTTTTTTATCGTCTATGCCTAAATCCCCCACTGCTCACTACTGTAAATCGCTTTGGATAAAAGCATCTGCTAAATTACTTTTTGTTTTTGTTTTATGTAAAATGTACCGTTTGTCACCATTATAGTGCAATTCATGTGTTGTGTAGTGGCTTTACTGGTATGCATCTAAAAAAAAAAATGTTGAGTTTGCCCCACCGAGATTTACATGATAAAGTCCAACTCTACTGTAAATCCAGTGCATATTGAACGTTGAACGTTACCGAAAGGCCATTGGCAGTGAGGGGATATGATTAATTTATTAATCATTAAAAGTGAATGGTTTTCAAAAGTGAACGTTTTTCATTTAAAAAAAACGATCTGCTTTCCCATTTAAAACTAGTTTGAAAAATCCAACAAATATTTAATCGAAAATAGATGTTGTATGTGCCCAATGACAAGTGGTGGCAAGGAGTCAGCGGTGGCTGCTGATTGGCTGAATACCCGGGAAGCGAGGTGGTTGGAGTTGTCAACAAAGCAGCGTGACAGAAATATGATGTCAAGTTTTCAAACTACCGGTAGTTTCTTTGAGACGATGTATAAAGCGATCTGCGCATTAGAACAACAGTATAAATACACCGAATTACCACTGCTGTGCATGCTGCAACTGTTTTCAACAGATTAGATGATACTAGTTAGCTGCCAGTTGATGAACGAACAGACGAGATTAGATGATACTAGTTAGCTGCCAGTTGATGAACGAACAGACAAGTGCACCAGGGAGAACCGTCATCACTAGTTATCCCAGCTATAGTCAAAGTCAGCCTATTTCTACAATCTTCCCATAAAATTAGATTTTTTTTTAAAACCTAACCTTAGGTTAGGCCATTTTCATGTTATCCATTAACCGCACTGCTAACCTTATGCCTAATCCATAACCTTAATAAATTAAGACCAAAATAGATCATTTTTTGTTTTTATGAATTTCTACTATGGGTGTGATCCTAAAGTGCACTCTGCAAATTCAGAGTGTTGTCAGTTTGTCCGTTGGTAAATTCAGAGTGTTGGTAAATTCAGAGTGTTGTCAGATTGTCCGTTGGTAAATTCAGAGTGTTGTCAGATTGTCCGTTGGTAAATTCAGTGTTGTCAGACTGTCCGTTGGTAAATTCAGAGTTGTTGTCAGTTTGTCCGTTGGTAAATTCAGTGTTGTCAGATTGTCTGTTGGTAAATTCAGAGTGTTGTCAGTTTGTCTGTTGGTAAATTCAGAGCGTTGTCAGTTTGTCCGTTGGTAAATTCAGTGTTGTCAGACTGTCTGTTGGTAAATTCAGAGTGTTGTCAGATTGTCTGTTGGTAAATTCAGTGTTGTCAGACTGTCTGTTGGTAAATTCAGAGTTGTCAGATTGTCCGTTGGTAAATTCAGAGTTGTCAGATTGTCCGTTGGTAAATTCAGAGCGTTGTCAGTTTGTCCGTTGGTAAATTCAGAGCGATGTCAGTTTGTCCGTTGATAAATTCAGAGCGTTGTCAGTTTGTCCGTTGGTAAATTCAGAGCGTTGTCAGTTTGTCTGTTGGTAAATTCAGAGTGTTGTCAGATTGTCTGTTGGTAAATTCAGTGTTGTCAGACTGTCTGTTGGTAAATTCAGAGTGTTGTCAGTTTGTCCATTGGTAAATTCAGAGTTGTTGTCAGATTGTCCGTTGGTAAATTCAGAGCGTTGTCAGTTTGTCTGTTGGTAAATTCAGAGCATTGTCAGTTTGTCCGTTGGTAAATTCAGTGTTGTCAGATTGTCCGTTGGTAAATTCAGAGCGTTGTCAGATTGTCTGTTGGTAAATTCAGTGTTGTCAGACTGTCTGTTGGTAAATTCAGAGTGTTGTCAGTTTGTCCGTTGGTAAATTCAGAGTGTTGTCAGACTATCTGTTGGTAAATTCAGAGTGTTGTCAGTTTGTCCATTGGTAAATTCACAGTTGTTGTCAGATTGTCCGTTGGTAAATTCAGATCGTTGTCAGTTTGTCCGTTGGTAAATTCAGAGCGTTGTCAGTTTGTCCGTTGGTAAATTCAGAGCGTTGTCAGTTTGTCCGTTGGTAAATTCAGAGCGTTGTCAGATTGTCCGTTGGTAAATTCAGAGCGTTGTCAGATTGTCTGTTGGTAAATTCAGAGTGTTGTCAGTTTGTCCGTTGGTAAATTCAGAGTGTTGTCAGACTATCCGTTGATAAATTCAGAGTGTTGTCAGTTTGTCCATTGGTAAATTCAGAGTTGTTGTCAGATTGTCCGTTGGTAAATTCAGATCGTTGTCAGTTTGTCCGTTGGTAAATTCAGAGCGTTGTCAGTTTGTCCGTTGGTAAATTCAGAGCGTTGTCAGTTTGTCCGTTGGTAAATTCAGAGCGTTGTCAGTTTGTCTGTTGGTAAATTCAGAGTGTTGTCAGTTTGTCCGTTGGTAAATTCAGAGTTGTTGTCAGATTGTCCGTTGGTACATTCAGAGCGTTGTCAGTTGGTAAATTCAGAGTGTTTCGCTCTCGGAGCGTTAGACACACACACACTGGACGCTCTGGCCGAGGAGTAGGGTTGATCCGAGCGTTCTGACCTCACAACGGCAGAGCTAACTGGCTAACCTTGCCTACCTTGCTGGAAAAAAACATCCAGACACAAATGAGAGAAGAGCTCACTCTGGCCATTTTACTCGCCCTAGCAGAGCTGGTTAGGCCATTTTCATGTTATCCAGAGCGTTGGTGACTGTAACTGTGCTGCAGGCCACAATTTAATTGCGCTTTTTTCCCACCAATGTTTACCGACATCGGCCTTATTCAATGAGTGTTGAATGTTTGTAAGTTCATCAACGAAGACGCTGGGAGTCGAGAAACAGGTGGTGAGTTTAATAAAACAACGGCCGATACAAACCAGGAGTCACATCTTGACATGAATCACATAATCAATACTGTCTGGAGAATGAACCTAAGGGAGTGACAGATATAGGGGAGGTAATCAGGAAGGTGATGGAGTCCAGGCGAGTCTCATAATGAGGGACAGGTGCGTGTAATGATTGTTGTCTGGGCCAGTGGTTAGTAAACCGGCGCGCCGGAGAGGGGGAGAGCAGGAGAGAGGGAGCGCCTGTCACTCTTAGATGACAGTGCTCTGAAATCGTAGTAGATGGCCAGAGTGAATTTACAAACGAACCCTATATATCCACTTTCTGGCTGTGGTAACTATGGAAACCAGGGAGAAGGCAACAAGCGTTCAGACGAAATAAGTTAAAATAAATGTTCTAATTAAGGGTGCGTTCGTAGAATAACTGTTGAATTTACGAACGCTCAACACCTATTGAATATGTCCGGTGTAATTAAATTGTTGCCAGCAGCAAAGTTAGTCACCCACGCTCTGGATAACATGAAAACAGCCAAACCAGCTTTGCTAGCGCGAGTAAAATGGTCAGAGTGAGCTTGCTCTCTCATTTGTGTCTGGAAGTAGCGAGTTAGCCGGTTAGCTTGGGTGATTGACTGGCATTGTGAGGTCAGAACGCTCGGATCAACCCTTCTCCTCAGCCAGTGTGTCCACTATATGCGCTCTGAACACTCCAAGAGCCAAACGCTCTGAATTTTCAAACGGACAATCTGACAACACTTTGAATTTAGGAATGTCCAGAACGCATTCAGAGCACACTGTGGCACTCCAGATTTAATTTACGAACACACCCTAAGTGATATAATGCCTGAGAAGCAAACCGTGCCAATATATGCTCACTGGCTATATATATAAACACTGGCTTCAAGGACATTATCACTTTTATACAATGGGTTACCAACATATTCAAATAAAGATTGACATTTCTTTGTTTACAGTGCATTCGGAAAGTATTCAGACCCCTTGACCTTATGTAACGGATGTGAAACGGCTAGCTTAGTTAGCGTGGGCGCTAAATAGCGTTTCAATCAGTGAGGGTGACTGTTGATGTGTGCAGAAGGTCCCTAGTTCGCGCCCGGGTATGGGTGAGGGGACGGTCTAAAAATATACTGTTACACTTACATATTACACATTTTGTTACATTACAGCCTTATTCTAAAATGGATTAAATTACATTTCTTTCCTCCTCAATCTGCACACAATACCCCATAAAAACAGTTTTTTTTAAAACATTTTTTGCAAATGTATTTACATAATGATTTCAGACCCTTTGCTATGAGACTCAAAATTGAGCTCAGGTGCATGTCAGAGCAAAAACTAAGCCATGAGGTCAAACTAATTGTCCGTAGAGTGCCGAGACAGGATTGTGTCGAGGCACAGACCTGGGGGAAGTGTACCAAAACATTTCTGCGGCATTGAAGGTCACCAAGAACACAGTGGCCTCCATCATTCTTAAATGGAAGATGTTTGGAACCACCAAAACTCTTCCTAGAGCTGGTCGCCTGGCCAAACTGAGCAATCGGGGGAGAAGGGCCTTAGTCCGGTAGGTGACCAAGAACCTAATGGTCATTCTGACAGAGCTCCAGAGTTCCTCTGGAGTACTCCCACCAATCAGGCCTTTATGGTAGAGTGGTCAGACAGAAATCACTCCTCAGTAAAAGGCATATAACAGCCCGCTTGGAGTTTGCCAAAAGGCACCTAAAGACTCTCAGACTATGAGAAAAAAGATGATCTGGTCTGATGGAACCAAGATTGAATTCTGATAGAGCAGCTCAAGTCTCACGTGCGGAAGTAAGCCGTCTGGCGAGAGAGACTCATTGGGGGAGGAGACTAGAGCCAGTTCTGACCCAGTTCTGACTGAACGGACATACATTTGAGCATCCCAATATAACAAGTGTTGAATTTTATGTTGGATAATTACACAAAATCTGAATTAGTTTCCATGCCTGATATTACTGTACATGTTGTTGTCAGTGCCCTTTTTAATGTCGCACACTTCCTTCTCCTTCTGCCTTCCCCCTCATAAATATCCACTGCCCCTTTACCTCTTTCCTGGCTACTGTATCCATGTGGAAGAGGTAGGTCACTGAACTTGTCCCATGAAAATCAGAATCAATCCTATATGTTAAAACACACGTGAGTTTATATAGTCAGTGATATTGTAATATCACGATGTTCTACCGGTATATTGTGATATTTATGCATTTATGAACTTTTCATCTGTTGATTTGTGAACGTTGTACATGCCGGCTACTGTACGTTCTACTGTATGTTGTCATTGGGCTAGCATGGCTGTTCATGTCCCCTGTTGATCTGTACATTAAAGAGGTGCGCAAGGGTAGCACATTTTATTTATGGATGTCGTTTGTCTCTTTATCTGGTATGTCATGTGTTTTTGTTTGTTATGATATTTATATCCCCCCCCCCCCCCCCCCCATTTCTCCCAAATTGGTAGTTACGATTTCGTCTCATCGCTGCAACTCGCCAACAGAGAGACAAAGTTTGAGAGTCATGCGTCTTTCCCGAAAACATGACCCGCCAAGTCGCGCCGCTTCTTAATACACTTCTCTTTTAACACCTGAAGCCAACCGCTCCAATGTGTCTGGGAAACACATCCAACCGAAGTCAGTTTGCAGGCGCACTACTGGCCCGCCACGAGAAGTCACTAGAGCAAGCCAAGGAAGTCCCCCGCTCCCAAAGCCGGATGACGCTGGGCCAATTGTGCGCAGCCCCATGGGCTCACGGCCGGCTGTGACACAGCCTGGGATCGAACCCAGAGGCTTAAGTGGCGCCTCAGCTCTGCGATGTAGTGCCTTAGACCGCTGTACCACCCTTTCTTATGATATTTTTGACAATATTTTACAGTTAGTTTGCAAGTGCATGTCATGTACCAACTGTACGTAAAGCCTGGCTGTAATTTATGAAAGTTGGCTATACTGTACATTGTTATACATGATAAAAGTTGGCTAGCCAATGCCCATAGGCTGTACTGTACATTGTTTTACATGATAAAAGTTGGCTAGCCCATGCCCATAGGCTATATTGTACATTATTATACATGATAAAAGTTGGCTAGCCCATGCCCATAGGATATACTGTACATTATTATACATGATAAAAGTTGGCTAGCCCATGCCCATAGGCTATACTGTACATTATTATACATGATAAAAGTTGGCTAGCCCATGCCCATAGGATATACTGTACATTATTATACATGATAAAAGTTGGCTAGCCCATGCCCATAGGATATACTGTACATTATTATACATGATAAAAGTTGGCTAGCCCATGCCCATAGGCTATACTGTACATTATTATACATGATAAAAGTTGGCTAGCCCATGCCCATAGGCTATACTGTACATTATTATACATGATAAAAGTTGGCTAGCCCATGCCCATAGGCTATACTGTACATTATTATACATGATAAAAGTTGGCTAGCCCATGCCCATAGGCTATACTGTACATTATTATACATGATCAAAGTTGGCTAGCCCATGCCCATAGGCTATACTGTACATTATTATACATGATAAAAGTTGGCTAGCCCATGCCCATAGGCTGTACTGTACATTGCACTATATTGTATTGTTATCTAACGAGACAATTGTTATTCTTAGCCCTGTCTACTGTATCCATCTGGAAGAGAGGAGTTGGTGCATGAGGGCAGCACAACATTTCATTTCTGGATGTTGTTTTCTTCTTCATCGGAATAAAAGATCGCCACCAACTCTAATCTTTTTGGTCATACGTGAACCGATCAGAACACAACGCAGAGGCAATCTACACTGGTCAAACCAGGATGGTCCATTTGATTTGTACTGTTAGAATTGATGCTATTAAATCCTGCGAGTTCATTGGGGCAGTTTCCCCCCTCACAGCAAATAGCTGGTCAAATAATGTATGCGATGTTCGCAAGGCCAGTGAGCTGCTGCTACTGCTGGCATTTACTAAGGGACAGATTAGTAAGTAACTGAACAGCTTGCTATCAAAAATATATATTTGAAACAAGAAAATATACATATTTACCACACTTTTATGACCATTTGAAACTTAATCCGTGAATTTTTTTCATATATATTATATAGTTCAACTTTTTTTTGACCAATCACAAGATTAAAAAAAAAAAAAAAAAAAAAAAGTAGAAAAAAAAGAAGACCAATCACAAGTGGGGCGCCGCCCCTAATGCCCTAATGGGTGGGCCGCCGCTGCAAGGAGTGGAACCATAGCCAAAGACACTGGTATTCAGATTAATTTCCACCGCCATTTCCAACATCAATAGTTTTTCAGGAACAGGGTTGGAAAGCCATGCCTTAACCAGTTACAAAAATACTCATTCAATAAGAGTTATTCAGCGAAAGAGACGGAATTCCTCTTTCATAGTTAGATCTTACTATTTGCAACAATGGAAAGGTTTTCAGAGTTGACATGTTAGACTGCATTTTCACCTCAAGAAATTACATTTTCTTCAAACTGCAACACAATAGTTTGTCCCATGTAAATAGACCTGCTAACAGTGCTAATGAATCCCCTCATATTTCAGAACCTCAGACTGAATCAAACATATAGAATCAGATACTACATAACTGTCTTGAGTATTGTGCTACGTTGGTTGAAATGAGAGTATAGTGCCACATTTTTTTGCAATTAGTGTTATCCACATCATGGACAGTTAGCCTGGAGAAGAGGGATCTTTTTCCATTTGAGGGTGAGGGAAATGTGGAAAAAAATAACAAGCCCCTCTGCTTACTCTAATCTCTAGGGTAATCTGAAAACTGTAGCCTGGCGTACAAAGAACATATTGCAACTATATTGCCTGTACACCTTTCGAGAGAAACACAGTGCTCTCTAACAAATACATTATCAATAACAATGTTTTTGTATGTTTGTTTTTTTAAACAACAATAACACAACAATACATCTGGTTTGTGGATTGAATGGATAAAATGAATGTTGCAGAGAGTCTTGAAGTCTAGTTCTGCTCCCTGTATATTATAACAAAATCAACATGAATTTCTTAGACTGTAAATGTCAATCATGTCCTTTATTACTGAGAGGAATAGTTTACAGGCCTGTGAGTGCTATTGTGTTAGATTAGACATATTTGGCCTACCACACAACTTTTGAATCATGGGAAATTCAAATTCGATTCATTTCTTATCCGTTGTTTGTTTGATATTAAATAAATGCAATTTATTATAAACTAATGACAACAGAGAGTATTTATTAGATCTGGATCAATAGGCCGATAGCTGATTAACAGGCTACTCCAGTAGTCCCATTGAATTGTAAATGAACTTAGTGTATTTATTTGGATGCCAAATTGGAGATGGTTTGATGGCACAGAGATGAAACGGTGAATAAACACAACGCATTAAATCACATCTGATGAAATCTCTGCTTCACAAATATCCCAATTTCCTTTTGCTAAGCCTCATTTGGATACAACTAAAGTCAATCATAGAATGTAAACATTTTTGAAGGAGAAAATTAGTTATGTTAATCCATAGGCCTACTGGACCCATCGCAATGGTTAAAAATAAGATGCCGGAGGAGGGAGGGAGAGGCAGCGGGTGAAGAAGACAACGTTTGGACTGTCCCGCGTTTCACCGAGTACAACGACAGAATGCAGTTAACAACGTAGCAGCGGAAGCTGTTTCGACCTCAATCATGGATTCACCTATCTGACACTGAGCTGTGGATTTGTTTTTCTCATAGTTGCTATGTATTGCGTGACTATCTATCAGATCCATAATCACCGTCGGAAAATGTGATATAGCGACTGGAGACAGTGCAGCGTTGAGCTCGGTAGCCTGCCTACCTTCCTTATCTACTCTAGTTGCGTACTGGGGATAGGCTATATGCTCGGTCTGTCCGTACGTCCGTGTGCCTCTTTCGGTGACTGGGACATAGTTGAACCGCACTACTCGACTATTGTTGGATAAATGACTTATGAAAGTCTCTTCGAGTTCAGTGGACAGAGCCAGCGGCTGTATGGGAAATGAACGTGCCCGGGAAACAGCAACCTGAACTGTTAGAGCGACCAGCCAGCCTCTTGGTTCCAACTTGGGCAAGTAGAGGGTCTCGCTGCCTTTATTTAGCCTACTGAAGATGTATGACGTTTTAGTGTATTTAATCAGATATGCCCCAGTTCTGCTGTAAAGAGAAGGTCAGGTTTTATAACAAATGATCACAGCAGTATATAATTGCACCGTGGATGCTTGAGAAGCAGGATCATTTGAAGAAATATTGCACTCATAGAACGTGTTTTTGTTTGTTGTTAACGTTGACAATCTGTTCTGCCTTCATGCATTCATTGAGTTCCCGTATTGGATTACAACTACTGTTCCTACGTAGGCTTGTGTTTATCAATAAATATGATACACATGTGTTTAAAAAAAAAAAATAATCCCAGTAGGGCTACAATAATATCTCATCTAATACCAGACTTGGCTAATATAGAAAGCAGCAAGACTATTTACCACATATGAGTTATTATTGTATGGTTCTGGTTTGAGTCTTATTTGAACATAAAATGACTTTTATATATTTTTTATATATATATTTTTTTTTTGTTACAATTGTATTGATAATTATCACATGTTGTCAAGAGTGGGATGGTATGAAGAATACCTACACTGAGATATTTTACTCATTAGTTGTGGTGCAACCCATACGTTCATCATCTCCCATCTATGTAGGTTTGAGGTTGGCCCTAAGCCTATTAGAATTTTAAATACATTTGGTAGGTGCTTATTTGTTCTATTATATTTGTGCTATTTCACATGCGTGTATGTGTGAATTGGAAATGTTTTTTTTGTTTTTTTTGTTGCACATCCCATGGGGTCACGGCCAGGGATCAGCCATTATCAACGGTGACCTTGGAGAAATTAGGGTTAAGTGCCATGCTCAAGGGCACATCGGCAGATTTGTTTTGGCTTTGTCAACTCAAGGATTCAAACTAGTGACATTTTGGTTACTGGCCCAACGCTCCAACCACTAGACTCTTAGGGAAACAAGCGTTCCAAAAGGATTCTTTGCAGAGGGATAGGTTTCTACCAAGAACCATTTTCATATGAAGAACCCTTTTTTTGGAAGATGAGGGTTCTTTGCAAGGCAGAGGGTTCGACCTAGAATCATTCTCAGCCTAAGAACCCTTTTTGGGAAAAAAATGGTTCCCCTGTGGGGACAAACAGAAGAACCCCATATGGCTTTACTAAGCACCTCTTTTTCTACGAGTGTAGGCTTCCTGCCGTCCCCATCCTGGGTTAGCCTAACATGCATGTTATTCAATCATTTCATCCAATCTGCTCTCGGGTGTCTGTGTAGCCAGGCGCTAATATAGAACTCTCCCATTTACTCATTGGTTTTTAAGAGCATATACCCACGTGGGTAATGGAAAGATGAACAAGGTCCACACTCCCAGTTCAGTTGGTGGACGATAACGCACCTTTTAAGTTGGTTGCCAACCGCCATATGAAATCCACAGAAGAAGGAAGCTGAACGAGGAGAGATTAATTAAAGAAAACAAACTTAAAAACTAACTAGGTTTCCCCTTTTTATCTGTGGATTAATCGTCGGAGTAACGAACACTTTTATGTGAATCAAAAATGGGTCAAAATTCTATAAAGATCCGTAATAAAAAGAACCATATTCATTACAGATAAACATTGGGTTGTTATTTTATCTCCCGGGACAAATTAGCCTGCAACAGCAAGCCAGCTAAATGTCCATGAATGTTTGTGTTTCGACCTGTCCCCAAATTAATATAGTTGGTTCACAGTTGGTTTTGGTATTTTAACCTGTGTGAGGATATGAACACGTCTGGTGGGGTTAGACCTTGCATAGACCTAAAACAGTGTGCACCTTGCATAGACCTAAAACAGTGTGCACCTTGCATAGACCTGAAACAGTGTGCACCTTGCATAGACCTGAAACAGTGTGCATAGACCTGAAACAGTGTGCACCTTGCATAGACCTGAAACAGTGTGCACCTTGCATAGACCTGAAACAGTGTGCACCTTGCATAGACCTGAAACAGTGTGCACCTTGCATAGACCTGAAACAGTGTGCACCTTGCATAGACCTAAAACAGTGTGCACCTTGCATAGACCTGAAACAGTGTGCACCTTGCATAGACCTGAAACAGTGTGCACCTTGCATAGACCTGAAACAGTGTGCACCTTGCATAGACCTGAAACAGTGTGCACCTTGCATAGACCTGAAACAGTGTGCACCTTGCATAGACCTGAAACAGTGTGCACCTTGCATAGACCTGAAACAGTGTGCACCTTGCATAGACCTGAAACAGTGTGCATAGACCTGAAACAGTGTGCACCTTGCATAGACCTGAAACAGTGTGCATAGACCTGAAACAGTGTGCACCTTGCATAGACCTGAAACAGTGTGCACCTTGCATAGACCTGAAACAGTGTGCACCTTGCATAGACCTGAAACAGTGTGCACCTTGCATAGACCTGAAACAGTGTGCACCTTGCATAGACCTGAAACAGTGTGCACCTTGCATAGACCTGAAACAGTGTGCACCTTGCATAGACCTGAAACAGTGTGCATAGACCTGAAACAGTGTGCACCTTGCATAGACCTGAAACGGTGTGCACCTTGCATAGACCTGAAACAGTGTGCACCTTGCATAGACCTGAAACAGTGTGCACCTTGCATAGACCTAAAACAGTGTGCACCTTGCATAGACCTGAAACAGTGTGCACCTTGCATAGACCTAAAACAGTTGACCATAGTAATAATAAGACTGGCATGTATTTGTTTTCAATGGGCTCGGTTCACTCATAGTGGATGCAGGTCTGGTTTATAAACTATGCCCGAGTTTAAGTCGTGACTCCCCATAGGGGAACCATTTTTTTTTTGTTGCTAAATTATTGGTCGAAAGAGCTGATCTGATTAATCAAAAGACTGATTAGTGGATCAGAATTGGGCTGCCTGTATAAACGCCAGACATTGTCCCTGAGATCGAGGCTCAGTCTGATATTTCTCCATCATTGGTCCCCCCTCTCCTTCCCCATGATGTTAAATGACTCATGTTTATAAACCCCCCCCCCGATATTCTTCCGTTATTGAAAGTGAATTTCCCAAATTTTTGTTTGCTATAGGTGAAATAACCCTCCAATGTCAGAAAGACCTGGAGAGACAAAAGTTGGATCTTCGATGTTAAATGTAGATTTGACGTAATCATAAGTAGCGGTAAGACTTCCGACATAAGCACGTACTGTACTGCGTTTACACAGCCAGCCCATTTCTGATCTTTTTCCACTAATTGGTCTTTTGACCAATCAGATCAGCTCTTTTGCCAGTGAAAGATCAGAATGGGCTGCCTGTATAAATGCACCCAGAGAGAGTACGAAGTAAAGAGGTTAAAACCCATTAACATTTCTTGTCACGCCGCCGTCACGTTGCATGACGGAGTGACTTCCTGTGAGTGAATACATGCTCAGAAGCGTCCCTGAATGTACCTTAAAGCTCACAGACAAGAAAATAGATTGTTAGATAAGGTTATTTATTTACTGGTGAGCAAAACGCTTTTTTTTAGTCACAAAATAATTGTCTTCTGTTATGAATCTCAGTCATGATTCTGAGACTATTTTTCACAAGGTGTTCAACCATTCACCTTCTTCCCACCACGGGATCAACAGCCTGTATTTCCACTGTTGGGTCTGGTTTTTAGGATGATTACATCTGAGGCTGAGTTGACAAAACATTAGGAACACCTCTTTCCATGACATAGACTGACCATGAAGGGCAGAAGACAGATGAAAGATGTTTAAGCTTTGAGACACGGATTGTGCATGTGCCATTTTAGAGGGTGAATGGACAAGACGAAAGATTTAAGTGACTTTGAAATGGGTCTGGTAGTAGGTGCCAGGCGCACCGGTTTGAGTATATTCAAGAACTGCAAAGCTGCTGGGTTTTTCACTCAACAGTTTTTCCCATGTGTGTCAAGAATGGTCCACCACCCAAAGGACATCCAGGCATCTTGACACAACTGTGGGAAGCATTGGAGTCAACATGGGCCAGTATCCCTGTGGAACGCTTTCGACACCTTGTAGAGTCCATGGGCCGACGAATTGAGGCTGTTCTCAGGGCAAAAGGGGGGGGATGCAACTCAATATTAGGAAGGTGTTCCTAATGTTTTGTGCACTCTGTGTAGATTTTCAATCAATAAAATGTATTTATAAAGCCCTATTTACATCAGCAGATGTCACAAAGTGCTGTACAGAAACCCAGCCTAAAACCCCAAACAGCAAGCAATGCAGATGTAGAAGAACATGGACCTTTAAACTACCCTTATGTCTTTTTAGACGAATGTTTACAGTCTTGTTTTGTAGATGATCCCACATTATATTGCTAATAGAGAAAAACACTATCTGCCCCCCCCCCCCCATCCATCCATCACTTCAGTTACATTCTCCAGGGACTGATCACCCATTCTGAGGTATATTCAGGCCCAGCAGTATCTGTACTATCAAACTATGTTCTAATCTGCCTTCAGGATTTGTTTTTTTCGGTTATTATTCTTTATTTTAAACACCTCCTTTGATTTATGCTGTAATGAAAACTGTGAAGTAAAAAAAAAAAAAAACATGTGCCCCCCCCTCTCTCTCCTCCTTTTAGCATGGGCAGCAGAAACGTAATTACACCCCCAGTGGAGTGTGAAAGTCGATGGAGTTGTAGCCAGGAAATCAATCAGGCGTTAATATTAAAACAAGTCAGTCCTGCTCTAGTATCTGTTTTGAGAATGTCATATCCAGAGCCACCGTGGTGGCTTTTACCAGCCTCTAATGTACTGGTCGGAAGCAATACAATCTCAAACAGATAATGATTCTCCTATGTTTCCTTTGAGACCGGCTTGGTGATACCTATTTAAATATTGTCCTGAGATGTTTACTTAGTCAATTAAAATGCAACTCCTCCGTTGCTTAATTATTAGTGCCCCAACAATCTTTCATTGACATTTTCATTTTGATCTAAGGCGGGGGGACCTCATGAATTTTAATGATGTCCCATGCATTTCAAAATGAGATTTTTTATTTTATTTGTATTTTTCTTATCTGCCTCGTCTCCTTTAAAATCTGGCATTTCGTAAGTGTCCACTAGATTCTACTGATTTTGTAATTATTATTATTATTATTATTAAAATTATATTGACTATAAATCATTATGCTGGATTGTAATTCTCCTTGAATTCCTGAATGGTCACAACAGTCAAATGTAAGATAAATAGGTGTACTTTTCACAGCCCCAGATTGCATTTCAAGTTAGATATTTAAAACTGAAGCAGCAAATGATGCTTGGCCCTCAACTGAGCATCAATTTGCTGACATTATCTCTCTAAGGTAGGTTTAAATGACCTCCAACCAGAAGGAAGCTGTCATGACATGATCCCTCGAGGGTAGGTTTAAATGACCTCCAACCAGAAGGAAGCTGTCATGACATTATCCCTCGAGGGTAGGTTTAAATGACCTCCAACCAGGGGGAAGCTGTCATGACATTATCCCTCGAGGGTAGGTTTAAATGACCTCCAACCAGGGGGAAGCTGTCATGACATTATCCCTTGAGGGTAGGTTTAAATGACCTCCAACCAGGGGGAAGCTGTCATGACATTATCCCTTGAGGGTAGGTTTAAATGACCTCCAACCAGAAGGAAGCTGTCATGACATTATCCCTCGAGGGTAGGTTTAAATGACCTCCAACCAGAAGGAAGCTGTCATGACATTATCCCTCGAGGGTAGGTTTAAATTACCTCCAACCAGGGGGAAGCTGCCATGACATTATCCCTTGAGGGTAGGTTTAAATGACCTCCAACCAGAGGGAAGCTGCCATGACATTATCCCTCGAGAGTAGGTTTAAATGACCTCCAACCAGAAGGAAGCTGCCATGATATTATCCCTCGAGGGTAGGTTTAAATGACCTCCGACCAGAGGGAAGCTGTCATGACATTATCCCTTGAGGGTAGGTTTAAATGACCTCCAACCAGAAGGAAGCTGTCATGACATTATCCCTCGAGGGTAGGTTTAAATGACCTCCAACCAGAGGGAAGCTGTCATGACATTATCCCTCGAGGGTAGCTTTAAATGACCTCCAACCAGGGGGAAGCTGCCATGAGTACTTCTGTGTTGTTTTTCATCTTCTGCCTGTATTCCATTGACTTCATTTTTGATTCCAGACTGAAAGATCATGAAAGGGAAACGGATGAAAGACCAAGCCTGACAAAAGCACTGATTGTGACACCTGCCAAGAACACCCAGTATTTGTCTTTTATCCATATCCTTTTGGAACTGAACATTTCTATCCATTGCTGCATGTGGACTATGGACTCAGTAGTACTATTCTGTAGTCTTGTTCTTGTTCCATTTGACTTCTAGGTGATTACTGCTCTATGCTGTGCTTCAGTTCTATAATCAATCAATAATTATGGAATGTTTCTGGTATTTCTAAAATAATTCCACACAATCGGTAGCTACCTGGAACCAAGCGTAATGTGGTGTCGTTTTTTGTTGTTGTTGTCAATTAATCTCAGAAAACATTTCAAGTGTTATTTACTATGAGGTTATTAGGTCAACGTTGTAAGTAGTGGTCTGTAAAATAGAGTGTTACTGATATTACCCTTATTAGCTGACCCATAATGCACAAGCATTTAAGCCAATTTACACAGACGTTTAAAAAAAAAAAAAAAAAAGTAATTTAAAAGATTTATTCAACAATGTATTAATTTATGACACTAGTGTGAGAATGTAGTTCTATGTCAAAATAACCATGAATCTTGAAGGCCATAAATGTATGACCACTGTTACCATGAATCCTGAAGGCCGTCAATTTCAGACCAGTGTTACCATGAATCCTGAAGGCTGTCAATTTCAGACCAGTGTTACCATGAATCCTGAAGACCGTCAATATCAGACCAGTGTTACCATGAATCCTGAAGGCCATCAATATCAGACCACTGTTACCATGAATCCTGAAGGCCATCAATATCAGACCAGTGTTACCATGAATCCTGTAGGCCGTCAATTTCAGACCAGTGTTACCATGAATCCTGAAGGCGTCAATTTCAGACCAGTGTTTCTCATGTGGCTGTTTCTCTCCCCTGGTTTCTCATGTGGCTGTTTCTCTCCCCTGGTTTATCATGTGGTTGTTTCTCTCCCCTGGTTTATCATGTGGCTGTTTCTCATGTGGCTGTTTCTCTCCCCTGGTTTATCATGTGGCTGTTTCTCATGTGGCTGTTTCTCATGTGGCTGTTTCTCTCCCCTGGTGTATCATGTGGCTATTTCTCTCCCCTGGTTTATCATGTGGCTGTTTCTCATGTGGCTGTTTCTCTCCCCTGGTTTCTCATGTGGCTATTTCTCATGTGGTTGTTTCTCTCCCCTGGTTTCTCATGTGGCTGTTTCTCATGTGGTTGTTTCTCTCCCCTGGTTTCTCATGTGGCTGTTTCTCTCCCCTGGTTTCTCATGTGGCTATTTCTCTCCCCTGGTTTCTCATGTGGCTGTTTCTCTCCCCTGGTTTCTCATGTGGCTGTTTCTCATGTGGCTGTTTCTCTCCCCTGGTTTCTCATGTGGCTATTTTTCTCCCCTGGTTTATCATGTGGCTGTTTCTCTCCCCTGGTTTCTCATGTGGCTGTTTCTCTCCCCTGGTTTCTCATGTGGCTGTTTCTCTCCCCTGGTTTCTCATGTGGCTGTTTCTCATGTGGCTGTTTCTCTCCCCTGGTTTCTCATGTGGCTGTTTCTCTCCCCTGGTTTCTCATGTGGCTGTTTCTCATGTGGCTGTTTCTCTCCCCTGGTTTCTCATGTGGCTGTTTCTCATGTGGCTGTTTCTCTCCCCTGGTTTCTCATGTGGCTGTTTCTCTCCCCTGGTTTATCATGTGGCTGTTTCTCTCCCCTGGTTTCTCATGTGTCTGTTTCTCTCCCCTGGTTTCTCATGTGGCTGTTTCTCATGTGGCTGTTTCTCTCCCCTGGTTTCTCATGTGGCTGTTTCTCATGTGGCTGTTTCTCTCCCCTGGTTTCTCATGTGGCTGTTTCTCTCCCCTGGTTTATCATGTGGCTGTTTCTCTCCCCTGGTTTCTCATGTGTCTGTTTCTCTCCCCTGGTTTCTCATGTGGCTGTTTTTCATGTGGCTGTTTCCTCTGGTTTCTCATGTGGTAGTTTTTGTTCGGCAATGAAAGACCAATACCCACTGAGGAGAGTGTCCTATAGAGGAACTGACCGTCGGAGAAGTAGATTTGGTGCACTGATGCTCCGGGCCTGTATGTCAGACTGTCTTCTCTCTGGCTGTGCCATCGATGCCCCCTCCCTCCACCGATGCATTTCCAATCCAATCTGCTTCAACTCCAAGCCTTTCATCCCAAGCCAAATAGAGACGTTAAATCTCCATTTGTTGTTTGTTGATTTAGCTTTTTGAAATGTAACCTTTATTTAACTAGGCAAGTCAGTTAAGAACAAATTCTTAATTATAATGACGACCTACCAGGGAACAGTGGGTCAACTGCCTTATTCAAGGGCAGAACCACCATTTTTTTTTTTACCTTATCAGCTCGGGGATTCGATCCAGCAACCTTTCGGTTACTGGCCCACCTGTCGCCCCGATGCACCTTCAGATTTTTTTCTGTAATGAAATACAAGTTAAAAGGTACAATGCAGTCTTTTATTTTAATTTTAAATATCTCAATGATTTCTGGGTAACAGTTAATTCCCTTACTGTGATTGTTTTCATTTAAAATGGTCAAAAAACAAACAGCTTCTTAGCAAATTTCTCAAGCAAGAATGTATTTAGGACTGTGGGGGGGCTGAAAAGTAGCTGTTATTGGCAGAGAGGTTTGGAACTCTCTTTCTTATTGGACTATTAATTAATTAACCTCCTGGTGATGTCACCAGGCAGGCAAAAACTCCATCCCACCAAAAACAGGCTGAAATTTCAGGTGGTCTTTTTCAAACAACTCTTACACTAAAAATGATGTTATCATAATTTTCCACAATTTCACAAGTATTATTCCAAACTTAAAGTGTGGAAATATATATAAAACACAGGACGTTATTGATTACGGTATTGATTGCACTGATTACGGTATTGATTGCTCTGATTACGGTATTGATTGCACTGATTATGGTATTGATTGCACTGATTACGGTATTGATTGCACTGATTACGGTATTGATTGCACTGATCACGGTATTGATTTCACTGATTACGGTAGTGATTGCTCTGATTACGGTATTGATTGCACTGATTACGGTATTGATTGCACTGATTACGGTATTGATTGCACTGATTACGGTATTGATTGCACTGATTACGGTATTGATTGCACTGATTACGGTATTGATTGCTCTGATTACGGTATTGATTTCACTGATTACGGTATTGATTGCTCTGATTACGGTATTGATTGCACTGATTACGGTATTGATTGCACTGATTACGGTATTGATTGCACTGATTACGGTATTGATTGCACTGATTACGGTATTGATTGCACTGATTACGGTATTGATTGCACTGATTACGGTATTGATTGCACTGATTACGGTATTGATTGCTCTGATTACGGTATTGATTTCACTGATTACGGTATTGATTGCTCTGATTACGGTATTGATTGCACTGATTACGGTATTGATTGCACTGATTACGGTATTGATTGCACTGATTACGGTATTGATTGCACTGATTACGGTATTGATTGCACTGATTACGGTATTGATTGCACTGATTACGGTATTGATTGCACTGATTACGGTATTGATTGCACTGGTCCTTTAACTAAATAATTTTTTATTAAAACAACATAGTTTATTAGTATCATATCCAGCTGCCACAGATGTGATTGGCCAGTTGACAGTAGTTAGGTAGCTTAATGAAGCTCTATTGGCCTTTCCAGTTTTTGATGGACTTGATTGATTTTTTTTATTTGTCAGAAGTGGTAACTTAACGGGAAATGTCATGTTCATTATCTCCACCACCGCAAAATCAACGTAGAGTACCAGTCAAAAGGTTGGACACACCTACTCATTTCAGGGGTTTTCTTTTAATTTTTACTGTATTCTACAATGTAGAAAATAGTCCAAAATTAAGAAAAACCCTTGAATGAGTAGGTGTGTCCAACCTTTTGGCTGGTACTGTATGTGGAAAGGGCACGTTTCTATGTTTTGTAGTAAAACATTTTTTTTTCCAATGACATCATCAACCATTACTAAATACCATTAGTGATTTTTATTTTTATTTTTATGCACACTGACGATGCACACCGATGATGTCAACTGAAACACTTATCTTCCCATATATATATATATATATATTTTTTACTACAAAACATAGAAACGCACAATTTTCACATCATGTTGATGTTTGGGTGGTGCTGCAGATGATGAAAATGAAGTCGAACATTTTAAAAATAGATTGGAGTTACGCTATGATAGTGTGATAGGGTCTTTTTCCTACGACTCGGGGAAACCATGCAGCTTATTCATCTACAGATTAAAAGTTCACGGCGATGAGCTTGATGTTCTTTTCGAATGAATATCGAAAGGTTCTGGTGACATGATACTTGGCTGCCGTTTGACAAATAAAAATCATCCCATAATAATCTCATCATGTTGCCTATACCCCCACTATACACTATGAGAGTGCGAGCTGTTGGCTAGAGCGCAGTGCCAAGACCAGAGTGGGCACATTCGCTATTACAATTTAACGTTTTTAGTGACAGATCCATAAGAGAAGTGGGAAAATGCGCTGGAAACCCATTTAACTTGTCATTTTTAATTCGGTACATGGGAAATTGAAATACAAAAAATGATGATTTTTTTTTTTTTCATGTGCACTACGTCATCACGCACAGCCTTTTATCCGCAATAAGTACCTTTTATGGGAAGCACATCTCTGGTGGGAAAATGCATGAATATTTTTTTATGTGGATTTTACAATGATTCGCATATTTATTTTTTTGCCAATTGGATGGATTCCCAGCTACAGGCGTATGGCACTAATAGGCTTTGTACTTTCTTTTCACCCCATCTGCATCCAGATAGAATGCTAGATTTAATTATTGTGTTGAGTCGTGTGTATTGTCCAGCAGTATTTTCCCTTAGTCTCTACATACATCTTTGAAGTATATTTATGTCCTCCTGGAAGTCGAGGGGAAAATGCATGACCTAAATTCCAAACTGTGTTTTAAAAATAAATTTACCTCCTCTCTAAAACTTAAAAAAAAAGAGGCATGGATCAAATGTTTGTGCTATTACATCCTAGTAGATCACTCGTTGGGTTTAGTGAAAACACAAATTTGGTTTAAAAGATTTGGATCTCAAGTATTTTTGCTATTTTAAATCATTGAGATTTACCACATTAACACTTTACTGGAAGTTGCTTCTTATGAAATGGGGTTGAAAACATAAAAGGTTCGACAAAAGTTTGAAATAGTAGAACCACATTTTTTTGCATTGTGGCATATTTGTTTTGTGGTGTCATAGACTTCAAAATGAACACTTCTTCTGTAGAAATTTCGACATGTCAACTTTTGTTAGCAGAATGTGTGATCTCTCCTGGCTAATTGCATCACCCGCAGTTGAGAAACAGGGAAGGTGAAGACACTCAAGTGCATGTCGAAGAGCTCTGACAAGATGAGAAGGGTGTCTCTCCTCTCCCACCACCATGGTACTGGGTCTTGAGGTGTGGGAAGTGAAGGCTTCTGTACAACTGCATCTTGTTGTGAACTCATTGAATGATGGCTATACAGGTTGGCTCTGCGTTGTTTTCTTGAGCTATTTTTCCAAGAGTTTTCAAAGAGCTCCTCTAAGGCGGACATCTTGGTCTTCTTGTGACGTTCTTAGGAAGTCTTCACAAGAGATAGTAGAATGGTGCCGGAGAGGCTGATGTTTCATGTGCTCCTAACCAACTGTAACGGTTGTCTATTCGGTGGAAGGAGAGGCGCAGCGTGGTATGTGTTCATGATATATTTATTTAAACTCAGAACACTAAACAAAATAGCAAAGAGAATGCAACGAAACCCGAAACAGTTCTGTAAGGTGACGAAAAAACACTAAACAGAAAATAATCACCCACAAAACACAGGTGGGAAAAGGCTACCTAAGTATGATTCTCAATCAGAGACAACGAACGACACCTGCCTCTGATTGAGAACCATACTAGGCCAAACACATAAACACAACATAGAAAAAAAAACATAGACTACCCACCCCAACTCACGCCCTGACCAAACTAACACAAAGACATAAATAAAGGAACTAAGGTCAGAAGGTGACACCAACTGTGTTATTTGTATTAAAAAATAGCATTGTTTGTAACTTATGTTGTACATAATGTTGTTGCTACTGTCTCTTATGACCGAAAATAACTTCTGGACATCAGAACAGCGATTACTCACCACCAGCTGGTAGAAGCTTGAAGGGTATACTGCTTTCCCGGGAACAGGCCCAAATCCCCGTCATTTGCGTGAAAAGAAGACAGAGAAAAAGGGGGTGGGGGGTCGGGCTGCGTTCTGAGAATTCGTAGGTGAGTGAGTAAACCCCCACTGCCATCCTGTTCTATTGGCAAACATGCAATCATTGGAAAATAAATTTGATGTCCTAGGAGCAAGATTAAACTACCAAAGGGTGATTAAAAACTATATTTTATGTTTCACCGAGTAGTGGTTGAACGACGACATGAACAACATGCAGCTGCCGGGTTTTACACTGTATCGGCCGGATAGAACAGCAGCCTCTGGTAAGACAAGGGGTGGCGGCCTATGTATATTTGTAAACAACAGCTGGTGCACAATATCTAAGGAAGTCAAGGTTTTTCTTGCCTGAGGTAGAGTATCGCATGATAAGTTGTAGACCACACTATCTACCTAGAGAGTTTTCATCTGTATTTTCTGTAGATGTCGACATACCACCACAGACCGATGCTGTCACTAAGACTGCACTCAATGAGCTGTTTTCGGGCATAAGCAAGCAAGAAAATGCTCATCCAGAGGTGGCGCTCTTAGTGGCCGTGGACTTTAATGTAGGGAAACTTAAATCAGTTTTAGCAAATTTCCACCAGTATGTTAAATGTGCAACCAGAGGAGAAAATAACTCTAGATCACCTTTACTCCACACGCAGAGTACGTACAAAGCTCTCCCTCGTCCTCCATTTTGGCAAATCTGACCATATCCTCCTGATTCCTGCTTACAAGCAAAAATTAAAGCAGGAAGCACCAGTGACTCGGTCTATAAAAAAGTGGTCAGATGAAACGGATGCTAAACTACAGGACTGTTTTGCTAGCACAGACTGGAATATGTTCTGGGCTTCTTCCGGAGGCATTGAGGAGTACACAACATCAGTTATTGGCTTCATCAATAAGTGCATCGATGACGTCGTCCCCACCGTGACTTTAGGTACATACCCCAACCAGAAGCCATGGAATACAGGCAACATCCGCATTGAGCTAAAGGGTAATGCTGCCGCTTTCAAGGAGCGGGACTAAATCGGAAGCTTATAAGAAATCCTGCTATCCCCTCTGATGAACCATCAAACATGCAAAGGCATCAATACAGGACTAAGATTTAATCGTACTACACTGACTCCGACACTTGTCAACTACAGACTACAAATCGAAGCACAGCCGAGAGCTGCCCAGTGACACAAGCCTACCAGACGAGCCCAATTACTTCTATGCTCACTTCGAGGCAAGTAACACTGAAACATGCATGAGAGCATCAGCTGTTCCGGATGACTGCGTGATCACGCTCTCCGCAGCCGATGTGAGTAAGACCTTTAAACAGGTCAACATCCACAAGGCCGCAGGGCCAGATGGATTACCAGGACGTGTACTGCGAGCATGCGCTGACCAACTGGCAAATGTCTTCACTGACATTTTTAACCTCTCCCTTTCTGAGTCTTTAATACCAACATGTTTCAAGCAGACCACCATAGTCCCTGTGTCCAAGAACACTAAGGTAACCTGCCTATATGACTACCGACCCGCAGCACTCACGTCTGTGTCCATGAAGTGCTTTGAAAGGCTGGTCATGGCTCACATCAACACCATTATCCCAGAAACCCTATACCTACTCCAATTTGCAAACCTCCCTAACAGATCCACAGATGATGCAATCTCTATTACACTCCACACTGCCCTTTCCCACCTGAACAAAAGGAACACCTATGTGAGAATGCTATTAATTGACTACAGCTCAGCGACAACACCATAGTGCCCTCAAAGCTCATCACTAAGCTAAGGAGGTAACAACATATCCGCCATGCTGATCCTCAACACGGGGGCCCATCAGGGGTGAGTGCTCATTCCCCTCCTGTACTCCCTGTTCACTCATGACTGCATGGCCAGGCACGTCTCCAACACCCTCATTCATTTTGCCGATGACACAACAGTGGTAGACCTTATCACCGACAACGACGAGACAGCTTATAGGGAAGAGGTCAAGGACCTGGCCGTGTGGTGCCAGGACAACAAAATCTCCCTCAACGTCATCAAGACAAAGGAGTTGATTGTGGACTACAGGAAAAGGAGCACGCCCCTATTCTCATCGGCGGGGCTGTAGTGGAGCAGGTTGAGAGCTTCAAGTTCCTTGGTGTCCACATCACCAACAAACTAACAGGGTCCAAGCACACCAAGACAGTTGTGAACAGGGCACGACAAAACCTATTCCCCCTATTCACCATCAAGAGCATCCTGACTGGTTGCATCACTGCCTGGTATGGCAACTGCTCGGCCTCCGACCGCAAGGCACTACAGAGGGTAGTGCGTACAGCCCAGTACATCACTGGGGCCAATCTTACTGCCATCCAGGACCTCTATACCAGGCGGTGTCAGAGGAAGGCCCTAAAAATTGTCAAAGACTCCAGCCACCCTTAGTCATAGGCTGTCCTCTCTGCTACCGCACAGCAAGCGGTACCGGAGTGCCAAGTCTAGGTTCAAGAGGCTTCTAAACAGCTTCTACCCCCATAAGACTCTAATCAAGATCTAATCAAATGGCTACCCGGACTATTTGATTTGCTCCCCCGCCCCCTCTTTTAAACTGCTGCTACTCTCTGTTATTATCTGTGCATAGTAACTCTACCTACACGTACATATGACCTCAATTACCTCGACTAACCGGTACCCCCTGTATATAGCCTCCACATTGACTCTGTACTGATACCCCCTGTATGTAGCCTCCACATTGACTCTGTACCGGTACCCCCTGTATATAGCCTCCACATTGACTCTGTACCGGTACCCCCTGTATATAGCCTCCACATTGACTCTGTACCAGTACCCCCTGTATATAGCCTCCACATTGACTCTGTACCGGTACCCCCTGTATATAGCCTCCACATTGACTCTGTACCGGTACCCCCTGTATAGAGCCTCCACATTGACTCTGTACCAGTACCCCCTGTATATAGCCTCCACATTGACTCTGTACCAGTACCCTCTGTATATAGCCTCCACATTGACTCTGTACCGGTACCCCCTGTATATAGCCTCCACATTGACTCTGTACCAGTACCCTCTGTATATCGCCTCCACATTGACTCTGTACCAGTACCCCCTGTATATAGCCTCCACATTGACTCTGTACCAGTACCCCTGTATATAGCCTCCACATTGACTCTGTACCAGTACCCCCTGTATATAGCCTCCACATTGACTCTGTACCAGTACCCTCTGTATATAGCCTCCACATTGACTCTGTACCGGTACCCCCTGTATATAGCCTCCACATTGACTCTGTACCAGTACCCCCTGTATATAGCCTCCACATTGACTCTGTACCGGTACCCCCTGTATATAGCCTCCACATTGACTCTGTACCGGTACCCCCTGTATAGAGCCTCCACATTGACTCTGTACCAGTACCCCCTGTATATAGCCTCCACATTGACTCTGTACCAGTGCCCTCTGTATATAGCCTCCACATTGACTCTGTACCGGTACCCCCTGTATATAGCCTCCACATTGACTCTGTACCAGTACCCTCTGTATATAGCCTCCACATTGACTCTGTACCGGTACCCTCTGTATATAGCCTCCACATTGACTCTGTACCGGTACCCCCTGTATATAGCCTCCACATTGACTCTGTACCGGTACCCCCTGTATATAGCCTCCACATTGACTCAGTACCGGTACCCCCTGTATATAGCCTCCACATTGACTCTGTACAGGTACCCCCTGTATATAGCCTCCACATTGACTCTGTACCAGTACCCCCTGTATAGAGCCTCCACATTGACTCTGTACCAGTACCCCCTGTATTAAGCCTCCACATTGACTCTGTACCGGTACCCCCTGTATATAGCCTCCACATTGACTCTGTACAGGTACCCCCTGTATATAGCCTCCACATTGACTCTGTACCAGTACCCCCTGTATATAGCCTCCACATTGACTCTGTACCGGTACCCCCTGTATATAGCCTCCACATTGACTCTGTACCGGTACCCCCTGTATATAGCCTCCACATTGACTCTGTACCGGTACCCCCTGTATATAGCCTCCACATTGACTCTGTACCGGTACCCCCTGTATATAGCCTCCACATTGACTCTGTACCAGGACCCCTGTATATAGCCTCCACATTGACTCTGTACCAGTGCCCCCTGTGTATAGCCTCTCTATTGTTATTTTACTGCTGCTATTTAATTATTTGTTACTTTTATTTGTTATTCTTATTTTATTTTATTTCATTTTTTTGTGTACATTTTTTATTTTTTTAAACTGCATTACTGGTTATGGGGCTTGTAAGTAAGCATTTCACTGTCAGGTCTACAGTGTTGTATTCGGGCATCATGTGACAAATACAATTTGATTTGATAATACCTGAGTGTTTTAGTAAAAAACAAAAAAAAATACCATTCTAGAACCCTCAAAAATCCTCCATGCGTTTTTTTCCCCCAAAGCACATTATGCAAAATCAAGAGATGGAATGAAGAAGAAGGCATAGAATAAATCATGGAGGATATAATGTGAACAGAACTAGTAGCACAAAACATTAGAGGGAAAAGAAAACAAACCTTAATAAAAAAAGATACAACTTTTTATTTGTATTTTTTTGAAGTCTTTCTTTGAAGCAGCAGTGTAAATATGCTCTCTGAGATCCTGTTGTTAGTGAGAGAACTAGGTCACCTTTAAGACTGGTTATTTGGACGACCCAATTACCTTAGGAACGGAGGACATAATAAATGCAGCCAAGCAGATGGCCAAACATGCTATTGGGTTTTACTCTCAGACCCTCAGGTTTTGGGTGATAAGATCAGTTGCTATGCATGCAATTTTTTTATTTATTTCCGGGATTCAAACCATCAAAGATGAGCAACATCTCACCACATGGCGATCGAGTTTTATAATCTTTATGTCCTGTTGTGGTGTAAACACAGTAGAGCCGACAAAATCCACAATCTATGTCCCAGTAACTCAGGCAGGTAAAATCCTGTTTGTTTTTCTATGTGTCAACAGACAAAAGCTGGAATTGCCCTGCTGTATAACAAGGAGACCAGTAATACTTATGATGTTCGTCTGAAGCTGACAAAAGAGGTGTTGACCATACAGAAGCTGGATGTGGTTTGCACGAGAGGGGGTGACCCACAATTAAATGTAAGTACTTAAGATCTACCTTGACATTAGGGGTTTGCATGGGTGTCACAGTGGGCTTTCCTATACTTGGATAAACCAGGCACACACAACTAACCCTTTAAACTCAAACTGGTATTTCTATATTTGTGCTCCTGTTGCTCGGCGTTCATTGAAGGTGACCTGAAGTGACTTCAGTTCCGTTCACAATAATACCTTTTCGATGATGACGACAACTCAGCTGGCCTTTTCACTTCCTGATACTGATGTCAGAGCTCACGATAGCTTTAGTTGGATGTAATTGGGGACAGGACTATTCTCTGACTCACATTGAGCTTTAGTATGGTCGTCAATTGTATAGCATACATAAGTGTACCGTAAATCTATAGTCATGGAAGTATTATTTTTTTTATGTGTTACCATGGAGACATTCTGTATCTGTCAATCTTGTGGGTTTTGATAGTGAGGATAAGTGGAGGATAAGTGCCATAACCCATTTGTTATGCTCCAACCTTGTTTCAACATTTCAAGATTATTTTACCAAGGTCAAATCCCATTTTTTAAAGCACAGAACTGTCGTTCTCCGAAGGCAGGCTGCTGGAGGTCTGGGTATCAGCATCAAAGTAAGTGTTACATTTTCATCAATACAACATCTAAAGGCTATTGGACCTTTTTGAAAAGAGATTCTGGACTAACAAACCTTAACGCGATGGTAAATCTAAGCGCAGTTGGTAGTCCGAATTGTTTTTGTTTGTTTGTTGTTGCTATTTTCACTATTACAATTATCAGCTGACTTGCTGGCGTTGGCGTGAAAGAGCTGGATTTTGATGAATATACAAGTTGTGAGTATGTTGAGGCTTGGCCCCTCACTGGCCAATCAGAACGTGCTCCATGGTGAAATATGTGGCTGCTTCCAA
This sequence comes from Oncorhynchus mykiss, assembly GCF_013265735.2. Lineage (NCBI taxonomy): Eukaryota > Metazoa > Chordata > Actinopteri > Salmoniformes > Salmonidae > Oncorhynchus > Oncorhynchus mykiss. Next base: position 60,241,719 of record NC_048583.1, on the reverse strand, counting down.
GTTGTGTGTTTATGGTCTTTTATGTATTGTTTTGGAATCAACTCCAATTCCAATGTTAGTCCGTTATAGTTTGTTACATGGCTTTACAGAAATGGAGAAAAAAAATAAAAAATAAAATGTAGACCTATCTTTTGTTAAATATGTTAATAACTTGAACCCATTTGCTGTCCACATTGTTCTAAGCAATTCTATGTCTTCAATAGCATTCACACTGATATAGGGGCCTGTCCTACTTGTACATTACATTATGGCTGAGAATTGACACGCCAAACAAGATTAAATTCATTATTGATAAGGCCTAACAAGAGAAGAAATAATTCTAATCAAATTCTAAACAAAACGAAACAACAACCTATTTTAAATAGGCTACGTCACACTTACAGGCACCGTCATTTCTCCCTGTGGTCATATAATATTAAAGAGACTATGGAGGGTTTTACGCACGTCCAACACGGGACCTTCAGGTCCAAAATAATGTGGACCTTTCTACAATGCAGAGATAAAAAGGACATTTTTGGCTCACTGTTTTCCTCCTCTCAAACTTTACATGTTAATAAAGCTTTGGTGATTAAGATTTATTTCCAAGCGGTCTCAGGAGCCAAACCGTTTATCGACAGTCTTGACTACTTTGCGATCGCATTGGGGCAGAACAACAAATAAATAAATCCTTCATTGAGAGGAGGGGAGTCTATGCTTTGTTTTCAATCAAATAAAACAAAATGGGAAAAAAAAAAAAAAAAAAATCTGTTTCTAAATACAAAGTATAAAGGCACCAAAAGCCCGTTTGGCTACTCATGTTCAATGCCCATATGGGCAGTGTGCATCACGGCAGGATAGGCTGTGTTTCAGCTGTCAGAATTCATGACATAACCAACTGTGTTACCACTAAAACCAGCTTTTGGTTGGTCTTAAATATCCGTCTCAGTGCTGCTTGAAATTGGCACTTTGGACACGCCTCAAATATTTCCACCCCTCCCATCTGAGCGCAAGCGAGCTGACATAAGACCGGTAAATTGCCGAACCTGGTTTTTACATGACGAAATTGCTAACGAACGTGCGTTTGATACTAGCGGCACCTTTGTTAATATGGGGTATAGTGTGTAGATTGAAAAAACAAATGATTGAATCCATTTTAGAATGAGGCTGTAACGTAACAAAATGTGGAAAAAGTGAAGGGGTCTGAATACTTTCTGACTGCACTATATATATATATATATATATACATAATGTTACACATTTTAAAATGACCTTTCTCTCGTGTCTCCCAGGGGGGTGCTGAGCATAAAGTGCCTGTGGTCATTTCAAAGATGTTTAAAGATCAAGTAGGTAAGGCAGTATTGAACATTTCTACCAGTGATGTGGACTGAAACACCTGATAGTGATGTGGACCGAAACACCTGATAGTGATGTGGACTGAAACACCTGATAGTGATGTGGACCGAAACACCTGATAGTGATGTGGACTGAAACACCTGATAGTGATGTGGACTGAAACATCTGACAGTGATGTGGACTGAAACACCTGATAGTGATGTGGACTGAAACACCTGACAGTGATGTGGACCGAAACACCTGATAGTGATGTGGACTGAAACACCTGATAGTGATGTGGACTGAAACATCTGACAGTGATGTGGACTGAAACACCTGATAGTGATGTGGACCGAAACACCTGATAGTGATGTGGACTGAAACACCTGATAGTGATGTGGACCGAAACACCTGATAGTGATGTGGACTGAAACACCTGATAGTGATGTGGACCGAAACACCTGATAGTGATGTGGACTGAAACACCTGATAGTGATGTGGACCGAAACACCTGATAGTGATGTGGACTGAAACATCTGACAGTGATGTGGACTGAAACATCTACCAGTGATGTGGGCTGAAACACCTGATAGTGATGTGGACTGAAACACCTGACAGTGATGTGGACTGAAACATCTACCAGTGATGTGGGCTGAAACACCTGATATTGATGTGGACTGAAACATCTGACAGTGATGTGGACTGAAACATCTACCAGTGATGTGGGCTGAAACACCTGATAGTGATGTGGACTGAAACACCTGATAGTGATGTGGACTGAAACACCTGACAGTGATGTGGACTGAAACATCTGACAGTGATGTGGACTGAAACATCTACCAGTGATGTGGACTGAAACACCTGATAGTGATGTGGACTGAAACATCTGACAGTGATGTGGACTGAAACATCTACCAGTGATGTGGACTGAAACACCTGACAGTGATGTGGACTGAAACCCCTGATAGTGATGTGGACTGAAACACCTGATAGTGATGTGGACTGAAACACCTGACAGTGATGTGGACTGAAACATCCGACATGTTTAGTACTGTTATGAACAATATCAATATACAACACTTTAGGTTATGTTCCCCTCATGTCTATATGTTTCTATGACAGGTAATTATTGTATTACTACATTGGTAACCAGAATGCAGTTGCTCAACTGTACATGGAAATCTGCTGACGAGGTCTATAAAACAATGGTTTAATTGTAACGAATAGGAACTAGACCCATTCTGTTAGAGCCTCCCGCTGCTCAGGATAACCCTGAGATTGAACCCTAAAATAGAAGGGCATCTTCTCTTTTGCCACATCCCCCAATTCCTTTATGGGTAGTGAAAGCAGAAAAGCATGCTTCTAGTCACCCAGAGAGGAACATGCTTCTAGTCACCCAGAGAGGAACATGCTTCTAGTCACCCAGAGAGTCACCCAGAGAGGAACATGCTTCTAGTCACCCAGAGAGGAACATGCTTCTAGTCACCCAGAGAGGAACATGCTTCTAGTCACCCAGATAGGAACATGCTTCTAGTCACCCAGAGAGGAACATGCTTCTAGTCACCAAGAGAGGAACATGCTTCTAATCACCCAGAGAGGAACATGCTTCTAGTCACCCAGAGAGGAACATGCTTCTAGTCACCCAGACAGGAACATGCTTCTAGTCACCCAGAGAGGAACATGCTTCTAGTCACTCAGAGAGGAACATGCTTCTAGTCACCCAGAGAGGAACATGCTTCTAGTCACCCAGAGAGGAACATGCTTCTAGTCACCCAGAGAGGAACATGCTTCTAGTCACCCAGAGAGGAACATGCTTCTAGTCACCCAGAGAGGAACATGCTTCTAGTCACCCAGAGAGGAACATGCTTCTAGCCACCCAGAGAGGAACATGCTTCTAGTCACCCAGAGAGGAACATGCTTCTAGTCACCCAGAGAGGAACATGCTTCTAGTCACCCAGAGAGTCACCCAGAGAGGAACATGCTTCTAGTCACCCAGAGAGGAACATGCTTCTAGTCACCCAGAGAGGAACATGCTTCTAGTCACCCAGAGAGGAACATGCTTCTAGTCACCCAGAGAGGAACATGCTTCTAGTCACCCAGAGAGTCACCCAGAGAGGAACATGCTTCTAGTCACCCAGAGAGGAACATGCTTCTAGTCACCCAGAGAGGAACATGCTTCTAGTCACCCAGAGAGGAACATGCTTCTAGTCACCCAGAGAGGAACATGCTTCTAGTCACCCAGAGAGGAACATGCTTCTAGTCACCCAGAGAGGAACATGCTTCTAGTCACCCAGAGAGGAACATGCTTCTAGTCACCCAGACAGGAACATGCTTCTAGTCACCCAGAGAGGAACATGCTTCTAGTCACCCAGAGAGGAACATGCTTCTAGTCACCCAGAGAGGAACATGCTTCTAGCCACCCAGAGAGGAACATGCTTCTAGTCACCCAGAGAGGAACATGCTTCTAGTCACCCAGAGAGGAACATGCTTCTAGTCACCCAGAGAGGAACATGCTTCTAGTCACCCAGAGAGGAACATGCTTCTAGTCACCCAGAGAGGAACATGCTTCTAGTCACCCAGAGAGTCACCCAGAGAGGAACATGCTTCTAGTCACCCAGAGAGGAACATGCTTCTAGCCACCCAGAGAGGAACATGCTTCTAGTCACCCAGAGAGGAACATGCTTCTAGTCACCCAGAGAGGAACATGCTTCTAGTCACCCGGAGAGGAACATGCTTCTAGTCACTCAGAGAGGAACATGCCTCTAGTCACCCAGAGAGGAACATGCTTCTAGTCACCCAGAGAGGAACATGCTTCTAGTCACCCAGAGAGGAACATGCCTCTAGTCACCCAGAGAGGAGCATGCTTCTAGTCACCCAGAGAGTCACCCAGAGAGGAACATGCTTCTAGTCACCCAGAGAGGAACATGCTTCTAGTCACCCAGAGAGGAACATGCTTCTAGTCACCCAGAGAGGAACATGCTTCTAGTCACCCAGAGAGTCACCCAGAGAGGAACATGCTTCTAGTCACCCAGAGAGGAACATGCTTCTAGTCACCCAGAGAGGAACATGCTTCTAGTCACCCAGAGAGGAACATGCTTCTAGTCACCCAGAGAGGAACATGCTTCTAGTCACCCAGAGAGGAACATGCTTCTAGTCACCCAGAGAGGAACATGCTTCTAGTCACTCAGAGAGGAACATGCCTCTAGTCACCCAGAGAGGAACATGCTTCTAGTCACCCAGAGAGGAACATGCTTCTAGTCACCCAGAGAGGAACATGCTTCTAGTCACCCAGAGAGGAACATGCTTCTAGTCACCCAGAGAGTCACCCAGAGAGGAACATGCTTCTAGCCACCCAGAGAGGAACATGCTTCTAGTCACCCAGAGAGGAACATGCTTCTAGTCACCCAGAGAGGAGCATGCTTCTAGTCACCCAGAGAGTCACCCAGAGAGGAACATGCTTCTAGTCACCCAGAGAGGAGCATGCTTCTAGTCACCCAGAGAGTCACCCAGAGAGGAACATGCTTCTAGCCACCCAGAGAGGAAAGTTAACATTCTTCTTCAAAGATGGAAATCTTTTCAGCAGTTAAGAAGTTTCACTGTTTTGTTAACGCCGCTGCAAAATGAGTTAATATCCCGAATTAGTTCCGTATTTCATGTTTTTTTTTGTGCTCCTGAGAGCTCTATGATGTCAGTGGAGATTAGGCAGACAGGAACATGGATATTTCCATCACATTGCCATGTATGAAATGAGTCTGAATCTTCTAATGTTTTCATTAACCTTTCACACGCAACCATTGGCGCCTGCAGCATACCAAACCGGAAAGCTATTCGTTGGGGACGCTATGTTACAGGTTAGTGCACCCTCAGGTCAGAGGCGAAAGACGGAGAGATGTGCTCTTTGAATTTTAATTGAGCTTTCTTTCTTTGGAATGGGAGTTGTAAAAAGGAGCTATTTGATACTTTTATAAAATCAGTTTACATATGGAGATATTTGCATTGATTGCACAACCAACAGATGAACAAACATATATTTTATTCACATGACTATATATGGGGCGGCAGGGTAGCCTAGTGGTTAGAGCGTTGGGCCAGTAACCAAAAGCTTGCTAGATCGAATCCCCCGAGCTGACAAGGTAAAAATCTGTCATTCTGCCC